>NC_060269.1:62261901-62516424 GCF_021613505.1 Equus quagga
CCAGGAAGGAGGGTGCTCCCTAGGCCAGGTGGAGATCCAGGAAGGAGTTTGTTTGTTGATGATGATAATGATGATATGAAACAGGACCTATATCCCCCTCATCCCACAACCGGAATTCCTCAGTTCCATTGCCTACTTCATACTTCAGATACTGTTATCCCCTCTAATAAGAAACACATAAACTCCTTATAACATTCTAAAGAAATGCTCTGGCAAATTTGAACAATAGATATATAATACTTTTTGATTTCAAGTAGTTATTAACAGAACTATAATGCTATTATAATGATTGATACTTTGCACAAATTCTACTACCAGCTAAACAAATTGCAAAGACATTTTTAAGATGATTTTAAAAGTATTTTCACATGGTTGAGTTGATGATTTAGCTTTTTCCAGTAACGTAATCTTTATTTAATTAACTGGGTGATTCCATATCAGTAGTTTACTGTGGCTGCCAGTGCTTTCAAATGTGCAGCCATTTAGTCACTGGGGGAAGAGCAACGCAGACAAATTAAAAAGTATATTTCTTCTTACAGTTGTGTTCATTAATAACAGTTACTTCATGTCTTATCAACAAAAATATAAGGCCCTTGTTTTCTCTCACAGAAACTAGAGGATGAAAAGTTGATAATTCTTGTTACAAATACAAGGAAACGTAGACAGCCATTCATTTTCTTGAAGTTCTACTTTCAAAAAGGAAGGTTTAAATCAGCATAACGCTCTGACATTTTTTCAGGGCTAGGTGAGAGGGAGAAATGGACAGACTGCACTGGCCCACGGAAGAGCAAGATCAAATATGTCTAAAACAAATTAAAACTGACTCCCACCCTGCAGAGGTCCAGCCTTTCTCTTTCTCCACACTTCCACAGAACGTTAAAGATTCAGGGGAAAGTCAATTCAGACGCTGCAACCTTCTCATCCATGCACGTACAGTAAAAGTGGGTGACAGAAAACCTAGTCAGATGCTAGCTAGCACAGAGCTGGCATCATTCTCAGTGGAGAAAGACTGAACACTTGTCCTCTAAGATCCAGAACCAGGTGAGGCTACCCATCCTATTCTACCTGCCATTCCTATCGAACATCATGCTGGAGGTCCTCGCCAGCCCAATAAGGTAAGAAAAGGAAATAAAATGGATTTAGATTGGCAGGGAAGAAATCAAACTATCATTTTTCACAGAAGTCAAGATGGACTACACAGAAAACACCAAGGAATAAGCAAAAACAGTTACTAGAACTAATAAGTGAGTTTAACAGGTCTCAGAATACAGGGCCAACATACAAAAATCAAGTTAAGTTTTATGTACTAACAATAAGCAGTTAGAAATTGAAAACTTTTAAGGTATCACTTATAATAGCACCAAACAAAATGAAATGGTTAAATATGTGCAAGATTTGTCTTTTCACTTTCTTAGTGTCTTTTGAAGAACACATTTTTTTTTATTTTAATGTAGTCTAATTTATCATTTTTTGTTTCTTTTATGGTTTGTGGGTTTTGTGTCCTATCTAAGAATTATTTGCCTAAATCAAGGTCACAAAGATTTCTCCAATGTTTCCTTTGGGAAATTTTATGCTTTTATGTTTTACATTTAGGTTTATGATCCATTTTGAGTTAATTTTATATAGAGCACAAGGTAAGTAGTTCTGAAATAAGCCAATGTTAACAAACTAAAATGGCAGTAACACAGGAAACTGAGAAATGGACAAAAATCAGAGGGTATACACACAGCTAACTGACTCCTGCTCTAACTTCCCTTGGTTGAGGCAAAGAGTTGTGCTTTATTCATGAAGTGATGTAGGTTGATGAATATGCTAAGGTTTTGGCCAATTTTCCTATTGTATAAATTCTTGAGTTAGACAGTGAGATTGATAAAGAAGTGAAGGGACACATTCTTCCCAAGCACAGCCACAGACTCAGGGTTCCATCAGTCTTTGCTACATCAACACTTTGAAGCCCTAGCAGGTTGTTACAGCTGACATCTCAATTTAAGTATGTGGATAAGGGAGCTATCTCCTGCCACCATGAGAGAAGGTTATGAGGAATAAACAAGTGCAAAGTACTTACAACATTCTCTTTATTAGGGTCCACCTCAAATCCTGCCCACACCACCTGGTGATTAATAACCAATAATTTGCACATCTTTTATTACGATTATCTACACATGCCTTGAAGTCATTTAGCACCACCTGTGACTGAAAACAATAAATCAGGTATAATGATACATACTTAGCATATTCGAGATGTCATGTTCTTTTAAATTTATGATCTATTCAAGCAAAGCTGGGTTATCATGCGGCGGGTGTGTGGAAGAAATCATTCCTGCATTGGGGGGAGGTTGGTCTGAGTGAGCTTGAAGCCTCTCATGTCTCTGCAAATAGACACATCTTCGAATCCCAGTTGAACCACTTACTAGCTACATGACGTCAGCAAGTTGCTTCACTTCTCTGAGCCTCATTTTCCTGGTCTGTAAGATAAACTAAAAGTACCTTATCATACAGGGGTTTTTCTCTAGGGTTAAATGGCACTGTTTAGATATTCCCTACCTACCAACAGTTACACTCATGCTCTAGAATTCTCTTTAGTTTTCTGCCAAGCTGCAATGTTCCACACGAGAGTGGAAGGAGAAACAATGCCTGTGCTTGAGCCCTACCAGAGACATATGAGCTGGCCTGGGATGATATCACCCCAGTGATGTGGATGTACCAGAATAATACAGAAATCTACACATGTTGATATTATTTGCCAGACTGAGAATTCCACACATAAAATCACACACATATATAGACCCAAAAGTATAAAAAATAATAAAAGTAGTAGCAAGAGTCAACATATAAGTGCCTGACACTGTTTTGAGCATTTTACGTGTGTTAATATACTTGATCCTGACAACAATCCTATGAGGTAGGTACTTCTCTTATCCCCACTTCACAGATAGGAAACTAAGGCATGGGGAGCTTGAGGGTCTTGCCTAAGGTCACAAAGCTAGCAAAAAACATGAGATTCAAACCCATAGTCGGGTTCCAGAGTCCCTACCGCCTCCTAAGATCAGAAAGGAAAAGAACTGTCTTCTGGTCCAGAAGTGGCACCGCCAAGTCCTAAAAGAGTTTTTCCATTCCGGGCCACCTATGTGCCTGTTCTCCAGGCCCCATTTTCCTAAACAACATCAGGGTCCATAGGGGGCCCTTCTAGCACACTGGCGATATTCTTTTCCTTGAGGGAGGGGTAGTACCATGGGTCTCTGTAATTGTTCATTAAGTGTCACGTGCTCTTCTGTTTGTATATATCACAATAAGAGAAAGTGGACCAGCATCCATGCAAAGACCCAACTACATAGGCTTCTGACATTGTGAAGGTTCCCTGGTCAGCTGTCCCTGACGCACACCTAGGACCCAGCACAAAGGTTGGGAAGTAGAGGATGGAAAGATGCCACCCGCGCCTCCTCTGCCTGCTCCACGCACTTTGAATTTGCATGCTAGAATTACCAGAGCCGAGGCTCAGCTAATCTCCTGGCTGGCGTGATTGTTATTATCATGCAGCGCACACATGCATATTCATCCAGATTTAAAGGGAAGAAATAAGCCTCCCTCATGGCACTGCTGATAAACAACCCCTCAAAAATCTCTCTCCCTATCCTCAAATGAAACACATTTTGAAGCCTTGTCATACTTTAAAGTGATTTTGCCCATAAGTCTTTTATATGTTAATAATATTGTACGTTGAATATTTCATTCCCAAGATCATTATTTGATTGGTTTCCACGTGAGGTTCAGCACAATGGAAATGGACACAGCAATATCAGTGCCTTTGGACACCAATCTCCATGTTAAAGCTCACGTCGTTGGCACCCAAACCCACTGAACACAGCTGCAGCAGGAGCCCCGGCCATGTTTGTCAAGTCTGCTTATTTCCAGACAAAACATTTTAATTCCTTGCGTGGGAGAGGTGGGCTTAGGGGCAAGGGCAGTGTTGGAAGAGGATGGAGAGGAGAGAAGGAGGAGAAAGTGGAGAATGGAAAAGGCATAATAACAGAGTTAAGGTATTTGGCTCAGCGGCTTTTCTGCAGCTAATCTAAGACTAACCTCTCAGAGGAACCCTGTCCTCTTCGCATAGGTTAGGTGTATACAGCCAGGGCTTCTCAACCCTCGAAACACAAGAGATCTATCTAGGTCCCTCCTGCAGAGGGCCTGATTTAATTAGGTGGTCACGGGGTACAGAGTTGGGCAGAGAGACTGAGAGCAACCTGGACACCCGTCCCAAATGATGCTAACATGCATCCAGGGTTGTGGTTGGGGGTAAGTCCATGGGCTCTGCAGACATCTGAGATGCAGGCAGGTCACACAGCTGGTAGACAGTGCTGCTCACAGACTCCGCAAAATGGGCTGGACCCATCATTTAGCGAGGGCTCAGCTGAGACGGCAAAAATAGCATCCAGCTCTGAAAGTTTATCAAATGAGGGACTGGGCTGGGGAAACACAAGATGCCAGAAGATCGAACACAGATCCCCAGCTCAGAGAAAGCGAAGTTTAAGAATGAGGAAAGGGCACTTGTCAGGTAACTCTCCAAGACACAAACATACATTCACACAAACACACATAAACGCTCACAAACATACACACACACCCATAAACATGTGCACGCACACACCATTATGCTAAAATGCATCTCCTGTACATTTCAACTTCTGACAGCAGTTTCATTAATTAATAACATTCTGAGTTCATTCTCGCCTGCAACTTAAGTAACCAAACCCTCCAAAACTTCTAAAAAAGCCTACCGCCACCGCCACCAGCCTCCCCGGGCCACCTCACGCCAGTCCTCTGCCTGGGCTCTTTCGAGTGCAGACAGGATCACGTCTGCTCCCTCCGATTTTATCAGCCCCAGGTTTGCCCATTTCCTGAGAGTCCATCCTGTCCCATGCATCATCTCAGGCACCTTTATGCGCCCAGGGCAATGCAGCACAGAGCTGCAGGTGCTCAGACCCCAGAACCACACTGCAAGGGGTCAAACCCCAGCACCCCTGGACCAGCCCTGCAGTCTTGGGCAGGGCACCCGGCCCTCTGCACTTTGGTTTCTCCATCTGAAAAAGGGAGATGACAACGTGCCTATTCGAGTTGTTTTGGGAATTAAACAATTTAATACATTTTTTAAAAACCTTAGAATGGTGTTTGGCACACAGTGAGTACTCAGTAAATGTTAGCAATTCCCTAATCCTCTCCTGAATCCCATGAGGGACTCCTCAATGCCTCCATGTCTTCAGGCTGGATTTGCCAGGAAACCATTTAAAAAATATTTGAAATCCATGATCTAAAATCTCCTTTGTAGTTCAAAGGTTCTGTTCAGGTATGAGCTTGGGTTTTTAATTGGAAACCCCATTTTTAAATAAAAATGAGAGCATCAGCTAGAGAAAGTTGAGTATATTATTGTAGGGAAAGGTGTTAGTTCTCAACAAGTTTAATGTAAAACAAATGCATTGTATTGTAATGATATGAACCTAATTAGACACCAGCAGCTCGAGAAGTAAAGCATAACAAAGGCCAGTTCCCTTCTTCTAAGAGCTGCGTTTCTCAGCCTAGACTGCACATTAGAATTACCCAGGGAGCTTTTAAAAAACATTAACCCCTATACCTCGCCCGTGAGATTCGGGTTTAATTGATCTAGGACGGAGCCCAGGCATCAGTATTTTTTTAAAAGTTCCTCAGGTGATTTTTAGGTGAGCCAGGGTTGAGGATCACTTCCTAAAAGGAAGGGAAACTAATATTTTTTAAAGTCCTTCTATGTTCCAGGTATTGCATTTGGTTTTCATATATTATCTTTAAAAATAAAAATTCTATTACAATTTGGGTACAACGATGTAATCCCAAGAGTTTTTCCATTCTCTGTGACATAGGGTTGCTTATTAAATATTTTACTTTTTCCTCGGCCTATGGGGGAATCTTAGAGAAGAGGGGAGGGGTCAGAACCAGCACAGCGTAAAACTTGTAGGAAGCCTGAGTAGCCAATCAGGGCCACCTCTGCCATTGCCCTAACCAGCAGCGAGATGGGAACACGGACTGGCTGCTAGGAGAAGGGGCCTGGGGCCAAACGCACTGAAGCCCTAGGGCTGGAAAGAGCCCACAGAGGGATTTTTTCACCCAGGAAGGATTTACAGGAAATGTAATGGGAACACTCTAATCGAGAAGTGAGGTCAAGAATGATATGATTAGGGTTACACTAAACTGCGAATGATAATCGTTCAGGACTAGACAGAAAGATATCTACTAACCTTTAGATTTATTTTCTCTTTGCATCCAGTTAAAAGTACCACTCTGATATAAGTTTAGCTGGGGTAGGTATGTGGGTTTAAGAAGAAAAGCATGATTTCTTAAGAGGAGAATATTGAAAAAAACAACTTAAGAGAAGGACCTAAGAATCCAGTAGAAGATAAGACAGACCGAGAGATTGATTTCCTTTTCTATTTCCAGGAATGGATCTGGCAATATCAGTCTCCCTTGTGGGTTCAGACCACAGAAAGCAGAACGCCTACTTCTGTAAAATGCCTTGCGTGTTCAGATGTAAACAAGCAGCAGCTGACAACACTGACCTAAGGCAAAATGGCGGAGGATGCCATGTTGGTCCTGGCCATCCTCCCACCTGCCTCCTCGGCCAATGGGCCATTTGCTGCCCCACCATCATCCAGTGTCTATCTTGGTAGCGTTTGTGGCCCCACTGAGGTTCTTACCCAGGCCCACTTCCCCTTAATGATGCCTCTGGCTCCCACATTACCCATCCTGTGCTTCACTCTTATCAAGAGATAAGTGTCCTTTGATCTCAAACTGTACTAGGATGTGACAGAATTCTGTTTCTACCCACGGTCATACTGATTTCACAGTTATTCTTCCAACTTCCAGATATGGACTGGCTTTATCTGATTTTCTAGTGTGGCACCAAAATGAGAATTTCCCTCTACAACTCCATAAGGCACTAATGCCCCATCCCCCAAGGTAAATGGCAGAATGACCAGCTATGGTTCACTGACCATCAGCCTCATGACATTTTAAATGGAACAAGCATTTGCAGTTGCTTAACAGTAGACACAGCAGTTTCACACACCTGGCCTCACTTTCTTCTCACAGCAGCCCTGGAAGGTGGGTACTGTTTTACTGAAGAGAACACGGAGATTACCTTGGAGGGGTTAAGCGACAGCTAAGGATCCACCCTAGGTTCTCAGCTCCAGTCATCATGATTCTATGTGCACTCTCACTACACACGACTCGGTTATAGTGAGGGCTCAAGTCAGAATGCCTGTGTTGAATCCTAGTTCCCTACCTGTGTGGCCTTGGGCAAGCCACTCAACTTCTCTACACCTTAGTCGGCCCATCTGCAAATGGGAATGATACTGGTAATACTAGTAACTGCCTTACAGAGAGAAGTGAGAACTAAATGAGGTGGTGTATATAAGGTACTTAGCACAACGTTTAAAACACAGAAATCAGTCAATTAATATAAGCTACTCTTGTTGTTATAACCTTTACTTTATGGGTATATCTGCATATATATGTACTCACACATAAGGCTCTCCATCAGGCTCCCTGGAGACCTTTCTTGCCGCTTGCACTATTGCCATTTACAAGTGGCCTTGACTGAAGAGGCTACTCAATTCTGCATTCCATCTTTTCTGTTCTTCAGAAGCCCCTGCGCCCACCGCTCCCTGTGTCCCACCTCTGGGCCACTGCCTTCCATCTCCCTCCCCTTCATCAAGGTCTGAGGAAAGAAGGGCAGGGCACAACCATAGAAATAATGGGGAGATTCCTGGAGCCAATGAAATGGCAGCAATACCAAGAAAGAGACTCTTCCTAGAGGGATGGAAGCCTCGGGGTTAGGAGCAGATATATTCACGTGCTAGAATATACCTTGTATTCTGAACCCACAAGGGAGATTAATACTGCTGGATTCATGCCCAGGAACATAAAAGGAAATTGTTCTCTTCCTCTGTCTTATCTTGTACTTGATTCCTTAGGACAACCATCATGGCTACAGATTTCCCCCTTGCCACAATCTGACAAGGCCTGCAATAAAAGCCCCTCCACCCCCTCTTCCATGGTAGCTGGCCATTGACAGCTGCCAGTCCCTCCATTTATCACACCCCCTGCTCAGCAGGAGGCGCCTCATAGCACCTTCAGAACAGGCACTCACAGAAAGCAAGTACTTGTGAATTAAAGGAGAAGCATTATTGGCACTCAGTGGGTGTTAAATACCCATAATGACAGCAGGATGCACTCAAGATCACACACCACACCCCAAAGCCTCAATTCTGCCAGCGCCCTTTCCAAAAATGAAAATAAAGAAGAGCTGTGGCCCGGACCTATAGGAATAATTCAGGCATTGTTCCATTGCAGACCACTTCTCTGTATTATTTAATCAGCTCACATCAGAAGTCCTAAGACCTTGCTTCAAAGTCACACCCACTGGCCTTATAGACTCGAGGTCAGGAGGGAAGGGCTGGGAACCAGCGTCCTATGAGCACCTGCTGTGACAAATAGAAATGGCAAGCAATAGAATATATTGGAGTATATGAGGAAGCCATTTGGTGTAAACTTAATTTGGCCTGACTTTGTTTTTCCAAAAGGGCCTGACATGGCCATTGAGCATGCATTGCATATCTGCTTTAAACATTTCCTATGGCAAGAACAAATGCCCTTAAGATACAGGTGCAACTTCCCCCACATTGGCATTTCCTTAAGGATAAGCATCTCTTCCTAGGCTAGGAACTGACTGCTGTGCTCACCTGTGACCACCCAGCTCAAGACAACGGACCTGTCACCTTGCTGTGTCCACCCAGACAGCAGACCTACTACCTGCTGTGTCCATCAATCGCTGCGCCGACAGAGCAATCTTGTGACTACTGTAAAAGGGACATTTCAATCACATGTGAAACATGCTCTTTGAGGGTATATAACTACTCTGTACACCCCACTTCTTTGGGGCCCTTCCTTCCTTTGGGAAGGAAGGTCCCGGGCTATGGTCCTCACATTTTGGCTCAGAATAAACTCACCCAAATTTCCACTTACACATTGGTTGTGGATTATTTTCATCAACAGCTGGAAGCCAGACTCTGTGCAGTTGCTTCCAGTGCATTTTCCTGTTTAATCCTCATAATCACCCTGTAACAAGTGAGTGAAAGGAGTGGTGTGCTCCTGTAGGGGAGGAAGACATTTCCTCTTCCCAAATGGGGGTTCGTCTGGCCGGAGAACAAATTAAATTCACATGAGACAGAATAGCAAGAGAAAATTAAACAAAGCTTTATGAGGAACCATGGCCCGGGGCCTCTCTTCCCGAAGGAAGAAAGAGCACCGAAGAAGTGGGGTGCACATAGTGGTTATATACCCCCAAACAGGGTGTTTCACATGTGATTGAAATGTCCCTTTTACAATAGTCACGAGGCTGCTCTGTCAGCACAGCTCTTGATGGAAATGGCAGACGGGTCTGCTGTCTCAGTGAACGCCATGGGGTGGCAGGTGTGTTACCTTGGGCTGGGGGGGTCACAGGTGAGCGCTGCAATGGGTTCCCAGCCTAAAGAAAGATGCTTGATCCCTAAGGAGATGCCAATGTTGGGAGGGGGAGGGAAGTCAGTTACAGGAGGTTACCAGACTAGCACAATAAAATGCAGATTTAAGTCCTTGCCTTTGGTATTGATTAAGAGTTTCTAGAGAGAAGGTCATCTCCTTTCTTCTTCCTTGTACAGAGAGGGAGGCACCTTTTACAGATAGAGATTTACCTTACAAATGTAAATGTGTCCTAACAAAGGGCAAGTTCCATTCCTCAGAGCCTCCTTCCCTGTCCCAGTTTATCAAAAGCAATCAGCCTCAAATAATCCTGATGCCAGAGAGGCATATCTTGGGGTGGCCAATTTCAGGTCCCTACACTCCCATTTTAAAGATGCAGAGCCCGAGGCTTGGAGAGATTGGGTGACTTGCCCAGGAGCCACACTCTGAGGGCCAGGGGCAGGATTCACACTCAGGTCTGTCAACTCCATGCCTGGTTCTTGCTGGAAGGGGCCTTGGAGAGCCGTCAATCCAGTTCCCTTGCTTCCCAGACACAGAAACCAAGACCCAAAGAATCTGTGCAGAGCACCAGCAGAGCCCCGAGATTCAGAACCCAGGCCTCTGCATTCTTTTCAGTACATCATGTTCTTCATTTACCTTTTCTTTATCAAAAACGATTTTCAATATCACCAGTTTGTTGAGATCATGTAAAAGGAAGCTCTCATAGGAGACCAAAGTGTGTCCCAAAATTGTTTCCTAAAAGAACTTTATTTTTTTCTCTTCTTCCAACAAACCAGTTTAAAGCTGCATAAGACCTGCCCTACTTAGAGCTTCCGCAAAAGGTTCGGCTTTTGTGCACAGTGAATCAAATTCAGCGTTACTCAGGGACTCATCACCCCAAGTAGCTAATGAAGATAATCCGTCAGAGCTGCGGCAATGTTATTGGGCCATTCCTGCCCGAGGAAATAGCAAAAACAGCCAGGGGAAAAAAGCCACCAGGAATTAAATGGGGAAACAGATGATATTTAATTATATAAATATTCTCAGCAATGCTCTGAGGAATGGAGTTATTGGCTTGCTGGGCAGCCCCTCATTGAACCAGGCGGCAGAGGAGATTACACACAGAGTTCATGTTTTCATTAGAATTCATACAGCCCATACTAAGAAAGGCGGTGTCTCGAAGCTTGATGAAATTGCGTGCTCATAACCTGACACTGTAACCTGGTGGCGTTAAAAAGAGCAAGGAGGTTCCTCTCTTATTTATTTGATATTTACATTTTATTAGTGTTATTATTTGACATAATTATATACAGAGAATTAGCAATGTTAATTAATGCTACACTAATGCAGTCATAATTACTTCCATTTACTCTCGAACATAAATGAATTTATAAATTTATTTATTTAGAATTCAAGTGACTTCCTGGATTCACGTTTTTAAAAACTAGAATCTATTTGCCCATCGTCTCTAACTAACCCGGCAGAGGAAAAAGATTGTCTAGAGTTTTCGCTAAAAAGGAACCTCAGGCTAAATTCATGAAATAAATAAAATAAAGTCATTTTAAGGATGAGCCATTAATTCATCCTCACTATAGTTCTAATCACCTGTTGGGTTTGTTTGATATTATTTTTATCCCACTTCCGCTGTAATGAAGCTGAATTAAGTGGCCCAAAGAGAATTTCAAACGGACTTCTTTGCACATTTTCAATTGACAAAGTGCAAAGAAAGACAGGAAGAAAAGCACTTGATTTCAACACCCTGCTAAGCCTTATCCTGACTAGCGTTTCTAAAGGGGTTTAAAAAATGTCTAGTTACCAAGATATCTTCCCGGGGAAAGCCAAGAAAACTTTACAGCATTTTCTTCCAAATTAACAGTGAAACGTCCATTAAGAATTAATATTCCAAAATTAGAAGTGTAGCTCCTAAAAAAATATATAAAGTATTGAGAGGAAGTTGTCTAACAGTGTACCTCTTCATGAAATATAGTCCACCCATCATTTAAATCCAAACAGCATGCTAACCAAATTTTTTCTGGAAATAAAGATTTTAAGAGAGAATGCCAATCAAATTCTGCTTTACAAGAGGGAACCTCTCTCCCCTCTCCCCAGCACCACACACAAACTAAAATCTACTTCACTAGACAGCTTTGACAGAGATGTTATCCTGGAACAAATTTCACTAAGTTGAAGGAAATGTGGTTCTTTTGCTGTATTTTGTATTGAGTGAGACTACTACTTCTATGCATGCTTTTACAAAGGGTAAAAGTATCACAAGTCTCCAGAAGTGAGAGTCAAGTTCCCTCCACACCCCCTAGGATGGAGGGTTTGAGCCCCTTGCTGTATTCCTGCATCTGAGACCTTAGAGGTCATCTAATCCGGTCTGACCCCATCCCAGCCTGACACTGTCTCTGACTTGTGATGTAGCAGTAGGAAAAGGACTGAAGAGCTAGCTTTGTTGTCACTCTCACACTCGTTTCCTGGAGGGAGCACATTCCACATGGGTTGAGGGGACTGACACGTCTCCCTGCCTGCAGGGGTGGGAACATCCCCAGATTTATATCTCCAGCTCAAACCTTCTCTTGAACTCCCTGCCCCTATGGGCTGATGACTCAGTCCACACCCAGCTGGCTCAGCATCATCCCTTGGTTCTCTAACAGACGTCACACACTTAACAGGCCTAACCCTCTACCCAAACCTACTCCTCAGTGGTCATCCTCATTCACTTAATACCACCACTCTCCTCCCCCCAGCTCGGGCTATCAACCAAGAGGTCATCCTTGACTCCTCCCCTGGGTCTTGAAGCCCACAATCAATCAGTCAAAAAAATCCCACCAGTTGTACCTTCACAACAAATCCAGAATCCAACCACTACCCACCACAGTGGCCCAAGCCAACCATCATCTCTCACCAGCATTACTGCGCTAGTCTCCCAACCGGATTCCCCAACATCACCTCTGCCATCTCCATCTCATTAATTCTCAATACAATAGCCAGAGCAATACTTTTAAGCCATGATGTCATATCGTGTCACTTCTCTGTCAAACCCTTCAGTAAGTTCCTATCTTAGAGTAGCAGCCAAAATCCTTACAATGACCTACGATACCCTACATCATTTGGCACCCTCCCCTCTCCCTCACCCAACTCCTGTACCCCTCCCTGAACTCATTTCCTACTACTTTACATTTCCTTCACTCTATACAAGCCACACTGGCCTTCCAGCTGTTCCTTGAACATGCCGGGTACATGCCTGCCTCGGGACCTTTGCACTGACATTCCCTGTGACTGGGATGCTCTTCCCCCATGTATCTACATGGCACTCTCCCCTACCACCTTCAGGTCTTTGCTCAAATGACTCATCTTCTCTTCTGGTCATCCTATTTAAAATTGTACCACCCCTGACGACACTACACCACATTCCCACCACTCCCCTTACGGTTTTAGGTTTTTCCTTGCTTTATAACCTTCTAACAAAATACGTAATTTACTTAATGGTTATAGTCTGGCACTCCCCTCCTCAACTGAATTTAAAACTTGTGATGGCAGAATTTTTTATCTTTTGTTCCCTGCTGGATCCTCAGTGCCTAGAACAGCCCTGGAAGGGAGTTGACACTCAATAAATATTAATTGAATGAATTTTGATAGATGTTGTGTTACCTGTACCATAATCATATTGCTTTCCTCTCCTCTCCTCCCCTCCCCACTTCCTCCCGCCCACTCTCCCTCCCACTCGAATGCTGTGGACCTCTGAAGGCAGGCATCCTGTCCTTGTCATCTCTGTGCTCTGACAGCAAGCGCTGGAGCCTGGCACAGAGAATGCCGTGCTTTTCTTTCTACATCTCCCCTCCCTGAGGGTCAGAAAAGGGTCTTATACGTCTAGTTTCCCTTGTACTTCTTGAACCATATAGCAAATACACCACAAATTTTGTCAAATTCATTTGAAATGTTCCAGGCAGAACCAATATTTTGGAGTAGAAAAAAAAGAAAGACTGCTATTTGAGTTCATATTTTAGATTTCACTTCAATATCTAACGAAGAGTCTCTACTCATCTTCCTTTTCATTAAAGCATTTAGTTAAATAACGATGCACTGAGACTATGAAGCTAGTTGTATTGGAGGTTTACCTGCTTCACCAGATTAAGTCAGCTAACCTGAGCTGTCAAGACAGTGGATTTCAGAACACTTTTGAAGCCCACCATTTGAAACGCTTCGTGGTTTATATTACCAGTTCATCTTCATGACCCAAAGCAAAACTACTATGGTTTCTGGTTAAACTGTGACAACAAAAGGCACCTTCCTCCTGCCTAAGAAAACCAGGGCACTGAATGCCACCCCACTCCCTTCCCTTCCCATGGACGCAACTCAATGGATGGTGCCTTCTCTGTCCTATATCTTCAGCAGCTCCCTTACTGCTAGATTCTTCCCATCAGCATATAAACTGATGCTCCAGCAAATCCCCAATTTAAAAAGAAATTAACACATCTCCTTCCGCTACTGCTCTGCTTTTCCTTCATTCAAAGCCAAGTTCTCAAGAGGGTTTGTCTTGCCACGCTCACTGCGGCACTCGCACTCATGCCCCAGTCCACTCCCCGTCTCGCTACGCCTTAATCACTCACATAACATCCACCAACATTCCTGGCACTAAATCCAGTGAATAGTTAATGGTCATTTCTCGTATTCAGTCACTTAATAGTGCTGACCACTCACTCCATCTTGAAGTGTTCTTTCCCTCCCCTTCTGTATTTCTAGAACAACACGCTCTATCCACATCCTGGTCTCTTCTCACCCTCACAATCTCATCCACTCCCAAGTCTTGTGTCACTTCTACTATACAACAATCCCCAAACGTATACAGCTGGCCTAGAGATCTCTCCTGATCTCCTCTCTTGACAGGAACCACTGTCACCTCAAATTCAACCTATCCAAATCTAAACACATCACTTTCCCCTCTCCACCCTGCTCTGTCCCTTATGTCAATGAATGCCATTAACTCCCACCCAGTTGCCCATGCAGGAAATTCAGCTGCAAGCATTCCCCCATCCCCATATCTAATCAAATACAAATTCCTGTAGACTGTACTTCCTAGACACCCCTGCAATCCATCCACTTCTCACCATCCTCGCTACCACCAACTTGATCTGTCTACCGTCATCCGTCACTGGCTCATCTCCTGTACCCCTCTAATCCATCTTCTACAATGCAGTAAAAGTGATCCTTCTAAAATCTGTATCAAATAATGCCACTCCACTGCTTAAAACCCTCCAGGGCCATCAGGGAAATGCAAATCAAAATCACAATGAGGCACCACTTCATACCTACTAGGATGGCTATAATAAAAAAGACAGATAATAACCAATGTTGGTGAGGATGTGGAGAAATTGGACCCCTCTGCTGATGGAACACACTGTTGGTAGGATTGTAAAATGGTGCAGGAAAATAGTCTGGAAGTTCCTCAAAATGTTAAACATAGAGTTACCACATGACCCAGCAATTCCATCAAGATACATATCTAAGAGAAATTAAAACAACTGTCCACACCAAAACTTGTACACAAATGATCACAGAAGCATTATTCATAATAAATAAAAAGTAGAAACAACCCAAATGTCCATCAACGGATGAATGGATAA
Source organism: Equus quagga (assembly GCF_021613505.1). Taxonomy (NCBI): domain Eukaryota; kingdom Metazoa; phylum Chordata; class Mammalia; order Perissodactyla; family Equidae; genus Equus; species Equus quagga. The sequence goes on from NC_060269.1 coordinate 62,277,051, forward strand.
ATAAAATGCAGTATATCCATACAATGGAATATTATTCAGCAATAACAAGGAGAGAAGTACTGATATATGGTACAACACGGATGAACTCAGAAAATTTATGCTAAGTGAAAGAAGCCAAAAGACTACATATTATATGATTTCATTTATGTGAAATGTCCGCAGCAGACAAATCCATAGAGACAAAAAGCAGATTAGTGTTTGCCTAGGACTAGGGGAGAGTTGAGAGGAAATGAGGAATGTCTGTTACCATGTACAGGGTTTCTTTTCGGGTGATGGAAATGTTCTAAAACTGATTGTTGTGATAGTTTCACAACAGTGACTATACTAAAAACCACCAAATTGTACACTTTAAATAGAATTATATCTCAATAAAGCTGTTATTAACAGAGAAGGAGGGAGGAAGGGAATAAGAGAGGGACAGGAAGAAAGAGAGAGAGATTGACTTACCAACAAATTACAATGTATGGACCTTCTTTAAATTCAAATTTGAACAAGGGATAAGTGAGGGAAATTTGACTCTGACCTTAGTATTTGATAATATTAAAAAATTACTATTAAATTTGTGGAGTGAAAAAAACCCCACAGAAACTTCTTTTGCTCAAACTTGGAACTCCATGAGATGGCTTACAGACCCCTAAGAACATAGCCCTGCCTCTCTCTGCAGCCATCTCCCATCACTATACTCCCAACCCTCCTTATCATTCATACCCCCGAAACTTATTTCGGCCCCAGTGATCTTTTTGAAAGTTCTTTGAAAGTGTCATGCTATTTTAATTCCTCAAATCAACTAAGATATCAACTAGACCAATCAATGACTATATTCAACAAGATGAAGATCATCAAGTCACGCCATTAGAGAGCAACAGAACTGGAACTAGAGCCAGGACTCCTTAGTCCCAGTACAATTCCATTTCCATCGTCTGCTTACTTGAACTCAAATATCATACATCCAAAAGATCACTAACTTGATCTTTACTACCATGAATTTCCTCAAAAAAAGGCATCACTTTGGAAACTATTTGAAATCAATTATTTTCAGGTATAGGCAGCATGATGTATGATGAATATGCAAAAATCCAGAGTTGGACAGAACTGAGTTTAAATCTCAACTCTACAACTTATTCACCATGTGGCCTTGCGAACAGCACTGGACATCCTGAGCCTATTTCCCCATGGTAATATGGAGACAATGAAGAATGGAGACAATTTAAGTAAAAAACATAGCACATTTCCAAGTATATAGTAAGCATTCAGTAAATGATAGATAGCATTATTATTAATTCCTTTGTTACCTTACTTACCATAATTCATTGGGGAAAATGTAAAAATCCACTTTGATCTAATATATAAAGAATCTTCTGAGTTATAAGAAACTAAGTTTATTGATACACAACCAGAAGAAAATAAGTACAACTATATTACTGTAAAATTCTACCCCATTATTGCTGTTCAACAGAAATGCTCCAGCATTCACATTTGCCATGGTGGAGAGTAGTGGAGAAAGAATATACTTGGCTTACTGGAAACTATTTCCCAGAGACTAGCACCAAATATTTATGTTTCTATACGAAAAAAAAAAAAAGAGACACTGATGGGGTATCCTTTTCCACTTATTTTTAATTAATTAATTTTTTTATTTCGAAAAAGTTCAAAACTACAGAAATGTTAAAACAATAGTACACTGAACACTCATATACTTTTCACCCAGATTCAGCAACTATTAACATCTTGGCAAATTTTCTGTCTCTCTCTCCCTCTCCCCCTCTCTCCCTCCCCCTCCTCTCGCTCTCTCTCTTTCTCTCTCTCACACACACACACACATACATATGTATACATACACATTTTCCTTTTGCTAAGCTATCCAAAAGTGGGCTTAAGACATCATGAAATTTCACCCTGATTACTTCAACAAGCATCCTCCAAGAACAAGGACCTTCTCCTATCTAACTATACCTTTAAAAAAAGTGAACATTAACTCAATATCCTCATTCAACATAAAGTTCATATTCAAAATTTCTGCAGTTGTCTCCAAAATGTCCTCTGTAGCTATTTTGTTTGTTTTGATCCAAAATTCAACCAACTTTCATCCACTGCCATTGGTTATTATTTGTCCTGTCTCCCTTAATCTGAAACAGTTCTTGCACTTCCCTCTGTTCTTCACGACATCTGATCATTTAGGGGGTCCAGGCCAATCAGGTAGAAGTAGTGTACCTTCCACTCCATCTCATCAGGACTCCCACTCTTCGTGATACGAAGCTTGACTGTTTGGTTAAGGTGGTGACAACCAATCTTTCTGCTTCAAAGGCACATTTTTCTTTTAAGTAATCTGTGGAATAATACCTTGAGAGCATGAGAATATCTTGTTCTTCAGCATCGACAACCTTTCTCCCAATAGTTTTATCATCCATCCTGAGTCAATGATTACTCTGGTGTTAAAAAATGATAATTTCCTAATTCCATAATTCCTTCTATATTTGTAACCTAAGCTTCTTGTCCACAGCAGAGCTTCTCCCTACTCTCACCTTCCTGCCCTCTGTCATCACTGTGGACTCATGTGTTTTTTTAATTTAATGTGTTATAATCCATGATCATCAATATTCTTTTTGATGCTGTAATGGTCCCAAGTTTGGCTAGTGAGAGTCCCTTTCAGCAGGTCCCTTGACATGACCTCATTAGTCTTTCAGCACTTCCTTGATTCTGGCACAACTGAAAATCTCAGGCTCGTAATTTCTCCAATGGTATCTTTCAGCATAATATGGAATTTAGAAACCAAGATCTGGGCATTAGAGACACTCAGTACTACTGGTATGACATGGCTTCTAAGCTCTTTCAGTAGTTACAGCTGGGGGGGGGGGGGGCGTCTGTGTGTGTATTTTTTTTAACATAAGTTCACGCTGATAGTTTTGACTCAAATCCAACACCATGAGGTCCTTCCTTACATTCCCCCTTTCCCATATTTGTGTCCCTCCTTCATCCACAATAAAAATTCTAGTTTCCAACACACCAATATATTTATTTATTTGCTCTCTCCTAAATAGACATAAAATAGTTTCAGAATTTCATCACCAATATCTCTACAAAGCACAAGCCTACTAAAAATAAGTCCAATGTTTCTTTATACTTCCTTTTCTCTTTAGACTACATCCAGAGGGGGCATAATTTTTTAAACAATGGACTCTTTGGCAAGCTTAGAATAAAAATATCTTTTTAATGATTCTGTTAATCATAAAATTACTTTGTTCCTTCAAAGTGTGAATTTAAGATAATACCACTACATATACACACATAAGAAGCAAATTCTATTAAAATTAGCCTTCACATTAAATTTTACAGTACCTGTGGTATTTAAATAGGTAATGTTATGCTTTTGCGAATAACATTACAGAGCATTTAAAGACATGGTTCTTATTTCCATAGAAACAACAGATCACTATTTCCAAGAAAAAATTAAAATCTTTTTCAACACATAAGTAATTTTCTTAAGGTGACCTTCAAACAACTAATAGGTCTGACCCATGATTTAACTTTATTTCACAAGAGATAAGTGAAATTGTTCCATTTAAAATAGAAATTTATTGTTCCTGTAAAACATAAATATGGCCTTGAGGCTTACATCTTATTGAAGCAGATTTTGGTGGTATCTTGTTAGCCTGTGCTTTTAATTGGGTGGTCACATCTACCATAACCTTGGTAAGACTACTACTAAGGTTCGAAAGCAAGTGTCCCCATCCATATAGATTTAATTAGTGAATGTGTTTTGACCATTTCTCATCCCTCAAGAAGAACAAGTCTAACCCCTCCTTGTGTTCTACTTTCAACAAATAAAACCTATATTATGTGTTGAGGACGCCAGACTATTATTTCCTCTTCTCCATGACTATCTCTGGAGGCACAGATTCCTTAGCCCAAAACCATAGTAGTTTTGACTTAAACTTTGACAACAAGGCATTGACTACCCTCATGAAAATGCTTGCAACACCATGGCTGGGTTTCCTTCTGTATGCGGTAAAACATCTTGATAATTTTTAATTAGTGATATCAACAAGAACTATCCTAAAACCTTGATGCTAAAACAAATGAATTTTAGATTGAAATTGAGACTACAGGATTCAAAAACCAATTTCATGTCCTCTTTCTTGAATTTTTTCTAAATCCGTCTCACTCAATTCTTCTAGAAGCATATTTAGTCACAGAACAGCACAGTCTTCATCATGGAAAAGCAGCCAAGGCATTTAACATGCTTCTCTGACGATGGGCAATATCCTCACCCGTGCCATTGGCTGCTGATGCTTTGGGAAGTGACCAACATCAAAATCCTAACTTTCAGCCAAAAAAAATCATCATTAGATCTATACCCCAACTGTTGATCTTATGCCTTAAAAATGGAAAAAGAGACTAGAAGGCTGAAGCAGAAGAAAGATGCTGGTGAGTGTTCCCCGAGAGTAAAGAAGACTAAATGTGAGGGAGTAAAAATAGATTGGGTGGATGAAGAGGCCAAAGGGGAAAACGCATGTATTGGGTAAGTGGGAAGAGAGGGTAAGTTATTAGGAGGGAAATGAAGGGGGAAGACGTGATAAAAAGAACGATTCAGTTGGAGGAAAGGCTAGGTGCCTTTCCTCACCTCATGGCTCATCAATGTTTCCACACCAGACAACAGTCTGGCGGGGCCGACTTCTCAGCTTTCTGCTTTCTCCTGTCCTGAATAAAATGCTCCACCCATTTTTCAAATTGCAGTAAAATACACATAACATAAAATTTACCATCTTAACTATTTTTAAGTGTGCAGTGCAGTGGCATTAAGTACATTCGCATTGTTGAGCAACCATCACTACCATCCACCTCCAGAAATTTTTCACCTTCCCAAACTGAAACTCTGTACCAAATAAACAATAACTCCTCATTCTCCCCTCCTCCCAGCCCCTGGCAACCACCATTCTACTTTCTGTCTCTATGAATTTGACTACGCTAGGAATACTCATATAAAAATAGAATCATCCAGTATTTGTTCTTCTGTGACTGGGTTATTTCACTTAGCTCAAGGTTCATCCACGTTGTAGCATGTGTCAGAATTTCCTTCTTTTTTAAAGCTGAACAATATTCCACTGTATGTGTATGCCACATTTTGTTTATCCATTCATCCGCCAGCAGACACCTGGCTTGTTTCCACCTTCTGACTGTTACGAATAATGCTGCTAAGAAGATGCGTGTCCACGTTCCTCCACTCATCTCCTTCAGAATGTACAGACAGCTCTACCTCTTTATTAATATTTTGTTAAAAAAAGAAACTTCTGTATTCAGTAGGAGATCCATATAATCTCCTGAAAAACTGAAGAGAAATACTTGTTTTGATGATTTCTCCATTCCACCCAGATACCCAAACACTGATTTAGCCAATGTTTCTAAATATCCAGCCTGAAATAAGCTTGCCCCAGGATTCTTTCCAGCCTTATGATTCAAATCCAGTGACTCATCTTCCTGTCAAGAAGATGAGGAATTGGGCAAGAAGAAACTGACACACACTAGTTCTTGGTCTTAAAAATACCTCTTTATTACATCTCCCTTCTGAACCATAAAAACAAACTCCTTCTCTAATAGATTTTACATTTGACATATTTATACTTTTATGATTCAATCCAATTTTATTTTATTTATATACATACGCATATATGGGTTTGCATATGTATATAATAATATTTTTATATACACATATATACATTTATTTTCACACAGAGAGTTCTATTCTTCATCCATCCTTCTCAAGCTGAAGTCCAATTTGCTGAATTTTCAAGGGGATTTTCCACTTCAATATACAAAAAAATATGCTCACAGCTTAACTGCACATCATAAAATTGCCAGTGCGGTTAAGTGAGCCATGTTTCAGAATGGAAGTATGTACATATGAAAATAAAGAACTATTTTAGAAACATCTCCAGTTTTCTTTTGACTAAAACATAGTCGCACAATCAACTGATCATAAGAAGCTAAGGAAATAGGGTCACGTGATGGGACATTGATGCTGCGAAGTTGTGTTACACATTTTAAGTCAGATTAAAAACTCCAGATAACCTTTTAAATGACCTCATCCTTGACCTCAGGGTTGGAACACAGCCTTCTCATCAAGGGGCACAAGAAAAACGAGAAACGAGATTGACAGATCGTCTTCCCAGTCTCGCTTCCCAGTATCTTACCATTGCTTTTCTCCAGCGATTCTAGGTTCTAGCCAAACCCGTGTCCTGACCCAGTCCACACGCTCTAATCCCTTCCTTCTGCTAGGATGTTCTCCATCTCCATCTCTCCCTGTCTACATCCTTTCCATCACGTAAGCCTTCTCCCTGAGGCCCTTCCTGACACCCCACAAACAGGCACGCATGATTCCTCCCGCCTCTAATGCTCCTCATTATGGCTCCCAACTGCGGCAAAGGGTCTGTGATGAATTACCACCACGTCTTGTCCCCAGACACTGCACACACTAGCCTAGGCTCCTTGAAATCGCCTGCACCAGTGTGCTCAGGCAGCTACGTGAATCTGTGCATCCCACACCTTACCCATCTATAAAATCAAGAGACCACAGTCTGTGCTGCCGCCTCCACAGGTTCACAGGGCAGCTGAAACGATGTTCTAAAGAGACACAACTGACAGTGCAGCACACGAAAGAGACGATGCAGGAAGGATGAAGAGCAGAGAGCTGTGCTTTAAAACCCTGTGTGCTGTGTATGTAATGGCTTCAGAATAGAAGAGAGACTTGGCCGGCTTTTTTGATATAAGTCAAATAACCAAGTCAGACACAAAAATAAAGTCACAGATATCTGTCAGTCAAACTAGGACATAATTGCTATGTGAGGCTGCTTTTTTTGTCGTTTGTTTCTGGAGATTTGAGGTCATATATTAACACATTAATTGAAATTTTGGTCATAATTAACATATATTAAGCTGTTGATTACATGGTTGCATTTTGAAATTTTTAATTGGTTTGTTTCAATTGATAAAAGGTAATTTGTTTGGGGATGATGTTTAGAATTATGTATTTAATTATCATTGAATAGATAATTAATATAGTGTAGCAACAGTAAATAATGACTATGGTAATTATCATTGAAGTGCACATATTTGTACGAAGATGGCAGACTGATCTTCTCTCAAAAGTTGCTTTGGTCTTTGCTCTGGGCTGGTCCCACTGTCTCCCTTCCTTCACAGATGTAATTAGCAACATTTCTGTGTCATCCACTTGCTTCGATTTGAAAACAGCTTTGAGAAGCCGTAAGGACAAAGGACACCCTAAAAGCCATACCAACCTCCTTTTTTCCCTCTTTGCAGATTGCTCACTCAGAGAGTTTTCCGCGTTTTCAGTCGGCTCTCCGCATTCCCGCAGTATAAAATCCAGCCTTTTTATTAAAGCATCCCTGTATCATTAGTGCACTTTTTTCCCCAGCCCAACAGAGGAATCACAATCCCAGGGTGGCAAAGCCTCCCGTAGTGGTTTAACTACATTCAGTAGGAACACAGCCCTTACCACCAGCTGAGTATCACTATTTGTAAATTGACAGATGAAGGGGGCAAAAACCTCAGTGTTTTTTCAAACTGCTCTCCTTACAAAAAAAATCCCCAACTCATGGGAAATAATCATGAATATTATGGGCTCAATTTTAAAGTTCTGCCTCTCTGTCCATCAACAAAATTGCTGTCACAGACAGGTGTCCTGTGAGACCCGGGTCTGTCACCTTCATTCACTGGGTTCCAGAAGTACCTGGTATGTGCCAGCAAATGTGGTGGCCTAGGGCAACCAGATGCTACCGGGGAAACGGCCCTATGCTTGCCCTTCTGGAACCTTCTCTCTGCATTCATTTCTCCCCTCTCTCAGAGGGTGGGAACTGTGGTGGAAGAAATAAGTGACTCTGTTAACTGGTGCTGACCAGTCTCCAGTCCTCATCCTCCCCAGAGCAGAGGAAGTGGTGGGCTGCCCTCCCCCAACCATAGCACCCCAGGTTGCACACAACACATGTTTTAGGCACACCCCAATCCTGAACTCCCTGCTTTCACAAGATAAAAATAAAACGAATGAGCAAGCATGAGTGAATTTCTAGTTTAGTAAACCTCGAGACTGGGGAGGAAAGAGACATGATCGACCAAAACGCAAAGTGTACCAGTGACAAGGTCACACGGGGTGGGAAAGGGAGAGGGCTCCGCAACTCTTCCTTAATTTACAGGAGAAGGAGTTGGGCCTGCCGTTCAGTAATATCATCTGAAAGCCAAGAAGAAAAAACTAAAATAAGGCTGTTTGATCTTCTTCTAAAATGCATTTTTTAATATTTTCCAAACTTCCGTAAAAATATAAAATAGCTTATTCAAACAGTCATCGTGCAAATATGAAAACCCAATTTAACAGGGGGGCATTTTACTAGCCTTAAGTGGCAACGGCTGCACAAATATTACCTTATTTGGGCCTCATAATAGTCCTGTGAAGGAAGGAGAACAGGTGCTGTGCTCCCATCTTAGAGATGTGGAAGTGAAGGTTGAATGATCTGCCAGTAGCCACACACCCAAGGCGCAAGATGGCAGCCCCAGCAGTACTGACAGAGTGCCATTTCCCATGACACAAAGATCTTAGCACCCATGCTATGGACTGAATGTTTGTGTCCCCCTCAGATCCTTATGTTGAAGCCTGGCCCCCAGTGGGATGGTATTAGCTGGTGGGGCCTTCAGGAGGTGATTAGGTTTAGATGAGGTCCTGAGGGTGGGGCCCCGTGATGGGATTAGCGTCCTTACAAGAAGAGACCAGAGCTTATGATGGCATCCTGATCTTGCACTTCCCAACCTCCAGAACTGTGAGAAATCAATGTCCTTTGTTTCAGCCACCTAGTCTGTGTTATTTTGTTACGGCAGCCCAAGCTGACTGAGACAACCTGTCTTTGACTAAATGAATGAAAGCCAAACCAAAGTGCCCTCAGGTAGTGTCTCCTAAATGTTAGTCATTTCACGACCCCCTTTAAGATTAAAATTAAGATTAACATTAAAATGTTAGCCTACCCAAGATTCCTGAGGCTCCCTCTCTCTTTGATAAAAAGGGAAATTAGCAAGTATGAGAGCGGCGTTGATGTGGTAGCGATAAGGTGAGACCTCCTTTAATTAAGCAGAGGAACTCAAGGAGCCCTGAGGGTCTAGGAGGGTGGGCAGGACAGAAGTTGGCAGAAACCACAATTTACCACCACCACATGCACTCCTGGATCCCCTGCTCCCCCACTCCTCACGCATGCTGGGTGCCCTCTCTCTGAGACTCACTCTGAGTCTTTCTGCCTTCTTCACTTCAGCTCTTCTTCAGTTACCTCTCCTCATCTTAACAAATTATAATTAAACTAAGGATCTAGAACTTACTACTTTTTAAATACAACTAAACTCCTATTCTTAATTTTAAAAGCAACATTTTCCATTTCCAAATAAAAACAAACTCTTCAACCCTGACCCCAAAATTAAAATAGCGTGAATTTCACTAGGGGATACATTTTAACAGACTTTTTAATGAATCAGAGGCTACACCTTTTAAGAAGGTTTGCCTTGTCCCTGTGTTCCCAGAAATAGAATATTATCTGTTAACCCTTATTCTAAAAAGACTTCCCCTTTCTGGCTTCATGGGATAAAACATAACACGCTGCAGAGCCGAGAAGATGTATTTCTGTCCACCCCACCCTAGTTTTCATCTTAACTGGGCTGAGATCTGATGTTGGCCTGGGATCACTCATGCAGCCCTCCTGGCAGCCTCCACGGCAGTGTCCTTACTGGACGTCAATTTGCAGTGTGGCTAATGGGTAGGTATTGGCCGCAACACTTCGGATGACGGAAACACTTACTTCCTTTTCTAGTCCCTCCAAAGCTATTTTTCCTCCCTTTGGAGTTTTGCATCATAGCCTGGCACTGGGGAAAACTCTTGGGGTCAGGAATCTCTGCCCTGCCCCTATGCCCCCTCACAGTCTGGGGACAGCAAACTCCCAGGAGTGACAGCCCAGAGAGACAGGCCCTGTTCATTTTGTTTCCCCCCATCTTGCACATGGAGGTGCCCCCAAGTGCTGAGTGTGTGAACGAATCATCCAGGCAGTACAGGCTTCCTTGCACCTGAGCTTGTACCTGCCCAGCAGCTGAGCGCCTTTCCTTCACAGGCTTTTCAGTGTCGGTAACTACACTGTCCTTTTTACTATTTTCAGTGCAGTGCCAGAAATCGGGATATGGTAGCCAGTCTCCAGAATAGCCCCCAGTGGTCCCTGGTTCTCATGCATGCATGTAGTCCCTTCTGACTCTGCATCACAGTTGGTCTGTGTGACCAAAAGCATCCTGCAGAAGTGATGGATCACTTCTGAGGCTGGCTTACAAAAGACACTGTGACTTCTGCCTGGCTCTCTCACTGGCTCCATCTCAAGTCACTCACTCTGGGGGAAGCCAGCTACCATGTCATGAAGACACTCAGGCAGCCAACGGAGAGGCCCAGTTATGAGGGTCTGGGTCCTCCTGTCAACAGCCAGGTGAGTGCACCACTGTGGAAGCAGATCATCCGAATCTCCATCTGCAGACTCCCAAGGCTCTGTGACCAGCCTCTTTTCTGGGATCACAGCCACATTTCCAACTCTTTGCTGGTCACTTGCTTGTAGATGGACTACTGGTCCCTTGAGTCCATCTGCAAATGCAAAACTACACGTCCTCTCTTGCAAACCTGCCCCTTCTCTGGACCTCCACCTCCTTATCAGGTCTGGTTCCCCAGTCCTCCCAGGAACGCAGTCTGGAAACCCCAGTATCCCTCAGACGCTCTCTCCCACTTATCCCACGTCCAGACAGTCAGCAGGCCCTGCTGGGGTTCTGCCTCCTCAGGGCCTCTTCTATTGTCCCCTCCTCTCCATTGTCACTGCAGCCCCCCCTCATTTGCACTGGCTGAGGGCCACTTTGCCTCTCCGCTGGTAACCTGAAATAGCCTCAGCTGGCATTCCATCTTCCAGAAACCATCCTTCACATGTCTGTGAATAGCTTTTGAAGCATAGTCTAAACACGTCAAGCCACTACTTTAAAACTTTCTCTGGTCCCTTTCAGCTGGTGGAAGCACAACCTGCCAGCACGACTTTCGAGGCTCTCTCGGATAAAGTCCACCTCTCCTTCCAGCCTGCGCTCCCAGTGTCCCCTCTGTCCACACCATCTGCAGGACCTGCCACGGAAGGTCAGGGCCATGCTGGGGATTCTGACCTCACGGGTCTGGCATAGGAACCAGGCTGCAGTAATTCTCTAACAGCTTTAATGATTCATGTACCATACAATTAATCCGTTTAAAGTACACAATTCAATGCTTTTTTTAGTTTATCCACAGAGTCATGCAATCATCACCATGTGCAATTTTAGAACATTTCCATCACCTGAAAAGACCCCCACACCCATCAGCAGTCACTCTCCACTTCCCCCCAGCGCCTCCCGCCCCAGGCAGCCGCTGGTCTACTCTCCGTCTCTGCAGATTTCAGGCAGCATCCATTATTATTACCAGTTCTCCAGTGATGCAAAAGCATAGCAAGGGGTGAGAACTTTCAGCCAAAACAGACCTCTCACCAGTTTAGCTCCCAGCTTTTGCTCACGTGTTTCATTCTGCTTGGGATGTGTTTCTTCCATTTCTATGTTTAAATTCTATGTTTAAAATTCTCCCCAAACTTCAAATACAACCTCCTCCATTAAAGCTTCACTGATGCTTCCTCTTCCTCTATTTACGCCTGCGTCACCTGAACCGCTGAAAAGCAAACACCGATCCCTCCCCTACAATGCCCCCATTCTTCGCTCTGCCAGAGCTATGTGGGCATATGGTTCTCTTCTGGTCCAGACCATACATTCCTGAACTGCGGAACCATTTCTACTCCACCTCTGAGTCCTCACAGTAACTACAGCACAGCTACTTGCGTTTAGTGGGTACTGAAAAAATATATTCCAAATAAACAAAAATATGGTCTGCCTACATATTTTCTCCACTGATACAAAATTTCAAACTGGAAGACACCTCCTCTCTCTCCCATCCACACTAAACCTCCATTTTTTCCCCTTAATAACGGTAATAATGAAACAATGGTATAGAATAGCCTTTTAAGTTACTTACAAAGCCAAAATCTTTACACACACATGCACACAAACACTCACGTGGGTGTATGTCTGCGTGTGTGTACAATTTTTAAGTTTCCACTGCAGTGAGCAGGGACACTTACAATAACACACATATAATTATTAATCTACCATCCTACGAGGCACCACTCCTTCAAACATTTCAGGGAAACGACGTGCCAAAAACTTTTTTTTAATCAAGGATTTTGAAAATGAACAAGCCACGTGCTCACATCATCGGGATGTATCAACAGCAAAAGGACAACGAGGGCATCACCCCACAGATCGAGTGATCACAAGCGCACATCTTCCGAGGACGCGCGAGGGGAATGTGGCAGGAGAGGAAATGAATTATGCAGGCAGCAAGCAAAGTAAAAAATCAAGACAGTACATCCTTTAGCTAAAACACAGGCTGACTCAATAATCTAGATGCTGCCTTAAAATGCACTAAATACACTTGAAAATCACACACATGGTAATTTCACAAAGACCCTTCTCTCATCCTAATGTCTTCTTTCCTCCTTGATCAGTTGGTCTTTTCCAAAGAGATATTCTTCGCATTAGTTATTGTGTTTTTACCATTTTTTTTCAATAAGGCAAAGCCCATCCCGACAGAACTGGGGCTCCTCTCGGACCTTTCTTTCCTCGTACAGTAAGCCCTGCCTCTGTCACTTGAGTTTTGACTCCGCTCCGTCAGTGAAAAATTAGACTTCATTTCAGTATGCTAATAGCAATCTCTCCAAAACAATGTAATCAAGGCCTCATGTGCACCTATAATTTCATCCTTGACATAAGCCTGACAGCTATTTATTGTCTGAAAGGGAAAGGGGGGAGGAGAGAGGGGGAAGGGACTCCTATATGGCCCCCTCCCCCAAAATAAACCCGGCAGCTTTATGTTTGAAGGCAGAGTCTTTGCAAAGTCCAAACAAATGGCAATAATCATGGGGTTTACATATGTCTTGTCTTAAGCAATCAAGGCAGAGGGTTAACAGAGAAGCACATTCAGATGCGCCAATTCCCAAACTGCCCACCTCTGATGAGCCAGCTGTGAGCCGCAATTGTCACATTATAATTTAGGCAAAGGGGAAAAAAAAGGCATCAGAATACACACTGGATCAACATAATTATTCACAGCAGGATGCTGCAGAATTAATTTAGCCAATCAGAATTATACTTGGGGGTTGGGCATGTTGCAGAGATGAAGACAAGAAAGCAGGGAGCAGGAAGGGGGGGGTGAGAAGAGAGGGGGATGGGAGGGCTGTTTTCAACACCTTACTAATATTTGGATAATCCGATCTGGAATATATTTTGAATACATGTAAGTGCAATGTTGTTTTCTTTGTCATTTATTTACAAACACCTATACAGCATTCACAAAGTGCAGGTTATTAGTCTGAGCAACCTTACGATATTAGTTTGTTTAATCCTTAACCCACGAGGTAGGCACTATTATTACCCTCATTTTACATATGGAAGCACAGAGAGGTTAAAAAGCTTGCCAAGGTCACACAGCTAGTAAGTGGGAAAGCCAGAAACGGATCCCAGGTGCACTGGCTCCGGATGCTACATATTAACCAGCACAGTTTAAAGGGTCTTGCGCCCAAACAAAACGATTAGCAATCAGAAGGCACACCATAGCTGGTGATGGACCCTTAAACCATAACATTGTGTAGCTGGAGCTTTGCCTTCCCATATTCCTTCAAGCAGGTTTTCCTAAAGATGGTGGCAATCTGGCATGACCAAATCCAGCACTATCCTTTAGGGCTGTTAACTTCCCCATCCAGATACTGTCCTCGCCCAACTCTCCAAAGTGGGAAGAGCAAACCAATACCCCGCCGGCCCCACAGAGCTCTCTGGTTTTAGACAGAATGGCCCCAACAACCAGGGTAGCAGCTTGGCCTCCCCGTCCTGACAGTCTTAGGAATTAAAGCAGCAGTTAGGAATTCAGCAAAGTAATTGGAAAGAGTGGGAAAGCAGGCTGCTCCAAGGATAAGAGTTCAGCTAAATGCCTGACGTGCAAGCACAGATAAAGGACTGAAGAAGTCAGCGGTCACACCAGAACGACTTCCTGCCTGAACTGATATCTGCAGACTCGGGTTTGCAGCGACATGAAATGCGGCTCGCCTTTCCCATGGGCATGGGCGAGTTTAAATGGAAGTAGTCCTCAGCCTCCCCTACTTGGCATTCTGTCATGAGGGTAGACAGCAGAGGAGCCAAGAGGAGTCTTGATTTCCTTGTAAAAGTTAGACTTCAGCTGGCATTCACGGCGTCTCGTAATGGGGAGAAATGACAGGGAGCGGCCCGGGTTTTATGTGTGGCAATAATGTTTGATCTATGCCATTGTCAATGAGAACTGTGATTTAATCCATAAGGATATAGAGCTTCGTGATGAAAAGGGAATAACGACAAATCCTGATTAACAATCACTGCTACTCTAAAGCAGGTTTCCATAGTAACAGGGCTGAAATTATACAACAAACTGTGATGCCATACCAGGCAAATTACTCCATGAAGGGGCCCTTTTCTGAAAGCATTTGGCTTTCTGTGTTCTCTTAAAATTAAGATGCAAGCATCTTACTTTCAACTTGTATTAGCGTCCCTCTTTTTTTTTCCAAACACTCCCTCTTCAGTTGGTCTTGGATAATATGAGGGATAAATACGTACGCACAGGAAACGTAGCAAACGATTAAGCACATTTCAGCCCCTCTCTCCCCTCGAAGGAGAGGACAAAACAAAATTACGGCAGAGGGAATCTTCCTTTCACATCATTCTTTCGATAAAATCATGCTTAATTTCTCGATTTAAGTAGTGAGGGGAGTGGAAGCACGTCCCAGTAACATAGTCCACCTCTCACGCCGCATAACAAAGTTCTCCGGCTTTGCAGGAGAGACGAGCAAAAGAAAAGAGCAGAGTGGGGGTCGGAAAGGGGAGGTATTTGCTTTGTTCCCAAGGATGTTTCATTTTCAATTACAATTTTAAAATACAAGAACACAGTTTTAAAATAATGCTGTTTTCCAACGCCTACTCAAAATAATTTCAAAAACTGTGCAACAGGAAAGTTCACGTCAGTAAATATCACTTTAAAACTCCTATGGTTATTATTGCAGCTGACTTGGGCGGTGAACCATCATAAAACAGCTCTTATCAAATAGCCGAGGAAAAGTCTACCACACTGAACATCACACTCCATGTCCCCTTCCAATTGCAGAGGAATATAAAGTGAGACGTTAAAAATAAACAGAAAAATCATACTCCTAAACATCCTCTTATGGGGGTTAAAGATCTCAAAGGGGGTTAAGGAAGTTTCCACACTGCAGATATTGAATATTCTTCCTTCCAAGATGGAAAAAAAAAAAATCAGAGCTTCACATATTTCAGAAATGCTACACAAGTCTAGAAGAAACGCATTTCCCTGGAGACTTATCCACGGCCTTCGGCGACAGTCATGGAAGGGCAGTGTGGCCTAGTAGAGAGAACCTGAATTCAGAGGGAGAGCCTCAGGCGCCAGCTCCATCGCTTGGCAGCTTTAAGCCCTGGGTCCAGTCACTTAGTGCTCCAGCCTTGGTTCCTCATCTGTAAAATGGGAATAGTAATATCCACCTTGCGTACCTGAAGAAGTTTCTAAGATAACTAGCAAAACATTGCATGTAAATCACATCCCGAAAATTCTGAGGGCATCCAACATTAAACAACTGCTAAATCTTGGCACTCAATTATTCAACACTCACGGAGCGCCTGCCACACGCTAGGCAAAACACAGCCACGACGCTCCTCCCAGAACACCATTTCCATCTGTCAAAAAACTGCTGCCGCGTTTTCATTGTCTCTAGCAAATTCATACTGTCACTTTAAGTTGACAACAGGCCCAAACAAGCAAACAAATAATAATAACAAAAAGAAAAACATTTGCAAAGGGGTGAACTCCTTCTCCCTGGCCCCATTTATCTGTGTACCTTATGAGGTATGAAACAGTGTTGACTGCTTTAAAATCATGATACAAGTTATATGCACAGCAAAAGTGGGATGTTGTTTCATGAAAGCCTAGCTCGAAGGTTCCTGTGTTCTCGGCAGTGTTCTCCTTGTCTCTGCCACAGAGAGGTCTGCCCTTCTCTGTGTTTGGGTGAAGGGGCAGGGGAGAGGGCTGGGCCTATGGCAGTGTCTCCTGCACCAGTGTGGATTTTCCTTTGTGTACACAACCCTTTCTGGAGCCAGATGCCTTGGGTTCAAATCTCAGCTCCACCACTTTACCAGCTGAGTAGGTCCTGTAATCTCTTTGTGCTTCAGTTTCCTCACCTTTGAAACGGGGTTAACAACAGTAGCATGTGCCTCCAAGGATGTCATGAGGATTACAGTCATTAAAGGTAAGGCACATAGTGCAAGGCCTGGCCCACAGTAACCTCTCAGTAAATGTTAGCTCTTATTTCTGCAGGTGTTTATAACCCATGGGTCCAACCTGGTGGCCAGAGGGTGACAGATGGATCTCCCTGTGGTCAGCACGGTGTTGGATCTGTTGGATCTGAGAGTCTTTAGGTGGGAAGCAAGCTCCAGAATTCACCACATCTGCCACCACCTCTCAGTATGTTGCAGCATTACCTGCCTGGCCCCAAAAAAGGATTTCATTTTGCCAGCCTTGCGCATGTTCCCATATACTCATCTTCAGGCGTCTGTTTCATTTGGTCTCTGTCTCCTCTAGGTCTTCGTTCCTTCCGTCGTTTCTCTGTCTCTGTGTGTGTGTGTGTGTGTGTGTGTGTGTGTGTTTCTCTCTGTGATCGCTCTCTTCCCTCTTATCCTCAATCTCAATTTTTATCACCAGCATTTATTAAATAGAGTTTTATATTCCCTGTTCTTATTTTTTAAGGCAGAGAAGTAGAATACATTTCTCTCTTAAAGAAATTAACTTGCTCTTTACTTAGTAGAGCTTGACTCATTCTTCCTGTGGATCACTAAATTATGATAGAAAAAGTGCTCTCCACTTTTGCTGCAAGAAAATCCAAACTATGAAAGAGTTAAATTGGGAAATTTTGTGTATTACAAAAGAATTCATTTAACGATTTTTTGTTTGTTAATTTTTTTTTTGCAATATCGGGCCCTTAGTACATTGAAACATGAATTTCTTACAGACCATGAAATACTAAAGTTGATACATAGAGAAAAGTAAAGATAAACATTTAGGAAAAACTACTTGTATTCTGAAAATTAATCAAAAATAAAAATAGGAAATCTTTGAAAACCTATGCAAATAAATGGAAAATATGGGCGCTTTATACACAACTTTCAGAAACACAGCCCCTCTACTTTTTACACCGAGGACACAGTTATCAACACCAGTGTCAATCTAAGGCTTAAAAATGACATTTTTAAAATAAATATGTAGACCTCTGTTTTATCATCCAGTATTCAGGTCAATTTTTTTATTCACAAAATACATACTCTTAAAATACATTAGAAAATCTGGCTCAATTAACATCATAACATTCTCAGATTTTTTCTGAGAAAATTTCAACAGTGAGAAATTCACAAAACATAAGAAATTCACACCTAAGTATTCTTCGGCATTATCTCCTCAAACATAAGAAAATCACATTACTCATTCTGAAGTGATAGCTCAATGAAAACCTTCAAAATAATAGAATATTGGATCTCAAAAGAACAGAGTGGTCTCATACCCCACCGACCTAGAGGTCTGGTCCTCAGTGCCCAGGGCTGGTGCTGCCCAGCCTCTGCACGTTTCCAGGGATGGGGAGCCCCAGACCTCTGGGCCACCTGCTCCTGGTGACCAGCTCTGTTGTTGTTATGACTTTGCTGCTGCTGCTGCTGCTGCTGTCACATTGAACCCAAATCTCTCTCAATGAATTTTCCACCCTTTGGGCTTAATTCTGTGCTAGCCTCGTTGCACTCAGATAGGTGTCTTTCCTGCAAAGTGGCTTTTACCAAGATAAAATGATGAAACAAATCAGTGGTGAGCAGCCTCTTTTTCCAAGGATGATTCAGAAGGGGGGAAAAATGTTTTTAGGCCTTTTACTCCATTCAAAATGCAAATAGCTTAATTTAGTCCCATGGGGAAATATACAATATTCTTACAATTCAGACTACCTACTATATTGAATAAAAGACTGTCATTGAAAAAATTGGCATATTTGAGAAGTAGAAACACGAAAGCAGCCTTCTAAATTTTATTCTGAAAAAGGAACAAAGCTTGTGTTTTGAGAAGTGGTGGGCTGCATGTGTCCCCTGAGCCACAGAATGCTCATCTCTGAAGTTACAGGAAGCTTAGGCCTGTCCCTCACTCCCCCTTCACTGTGACATCCACACTCTGTCCGAAGGCTCCCAAGCCTTCACAGCCTCAAGCCTCTCCTTACACACATCCTCTGCATTCACTGAAACCAGTTCACACCCCTGAATAAACTCTCAAAGAGAGTTCCATTTTTTAAATCCTTTACTTCTATCTATGATGTGAAGGGCTGTATCGCACTCACCCCCCTCTAGACATCCTCCAGTTTACCATCTTCCACTGAACAAAACATTCCTGAAAGAGTTTCACCAGTTCAAGGAAGCCTGGACTTCTGTTTCATCCATAGACAACCTTAGGATTTAGTGAAATGAGTCCTAAACTAAGAGTCAGAAGAACTACATTCCAATCCCTGCTGCCTTACCTATGAGCTGTGTGGCCTGGGACCTGTTACTAACCTCTCTGATCCTTGGCTGCTTCTTATGAAAAATGGGGACAATGGAGATAATAACGCCTTTGCTGTCTGTTCCCCATGGTCAAATAAAATGATGTACAAACACATGCCTCTAAAATTATAACACTTTATTTACTTCAGGGATTACAATATCTACATAATTAATGGATCAGCACAGTGGTTTTCAAGTTTCTGAGGAGGAGATCGCCCAAGGAAGAGGGCGCAGAGCAGGCTGCGCCGTTCCCGGCTCTGGGCTCCTCACACCTCCCCAGTCACCACTCAGCGCTTCTGTCTGTTTTAAGCACAGAGTTCCCAAGATTTCCATTGAGTAAAGGGTTCTCCCACTTTTTAAAAGATTAAAACCCACTGTATTAACTCCAGCACGACAGATTCCTATTAAGCTTATGGTCAATTCTTTCTAATGACTTAGCTCATTTACTGTGAAATGAATTTTCACTGAATTCTTTTATTTCCCGGTATACCACAGTCCTCTTACATGAAACAGGCACAGAATAAAAAAATAAATGTTGATTCCAAAAGAATATTTGAGGCAGCCCTTTTTCCTCTCAAAGAAGGCAGTGAACAACTTCTGAGAGTCGAAAGGATCTTTCAGATGATTGCCATGAAAAACGGCAGGCACCTCGAAGCTTCCAAATTAAACAAAACCATAAAACAACTTTTTTACACACAAACGTGGAAAACCAATTTTTTAAAAAAGACTTGTAAGTCAAGTTGGGAAATAAAGGCAGAAATGCTAGTTTCTAAAGTCGGTATCACAATGAAGGCACCAGCGATAATTTACTGAGCTACCCACCCTCCCAGCGCAGAGGACAGGTGTGGTTTCACTTGTTCAATGTACACTGTTTTCAGGATACAACAAGGATTCGAGGTAGAAGCGGATTTTCTTTCAGGCCAACACACATCACAGGTTACTGCAGAATTCAACTGAAACGTGTATTTGATCCATCTGTATGGTACAGGCGCAAACAGTCTTCAGGCCCATGGGAGTAACGACTAGAGGTATTCCGGACACGCCGATATGCCCTCCACAGTGGACAGCCAGCAGGGTGGGAACTCAGTGCAGAGAAAAGAAGAGACGATTTCTAATTTTGAGAAAGACATACAGAGAACAGTGAAGGAGAGGGGCAAAGACCCTGTCACAGATAAACCTCCAGAGGCAACACGAGGTATGACAAGGAGAGGTGAGCCAATATTAAACTCCTTATGCTCCACGTGTGGATTCCTGCTCCAGCTGCAGAATTCCAGAAACACATGTGCCCGCATCTCTCTGAGCCCCTCGATTTCGTATCCACTGGTTTCTACTACATAAAAAGAAGTGTGCTCATATAATCTACAGGTTTACACGTGTCCCAATTTTTTAATTTATTGCACTTTTAAAAGTTACAATCCCATAGTCCCTGCCAAGATGCATATATTCCGTATGGCTACCCATCATCTACACATTTTAGTTTAGTGGTCTAACGAAGGGGAACTTCATTCTTGTGTGAGTGAGGGAGAAACAACGGACACAGGAGCTCAAAGGTCGCTGGACACGGGTGAGCAAATTTGCAGGAGCAGAGAGGCCCTTCTGAGAGAAAAGGAAACAGTAGGCTTTGAGCACTAAACCCTTTCTCCCCAAAACTCAGAATTACTGGAGCCTGTTGAGATGGACAAGGATGGCACCAGAGGCAGGGAAGGACAAGCCCCCCTGAGTTAAAACCCCCAAGAGACAAGAGATGGATAACCTTTGGGGCCGCTCCTGACCAGCAATAGGGCACAGGCCTGCATCAGCCCAAGCGGCCACATGAGGGAACCTAAAGCATTTCTGACAGCGCAGCAGGAAGGGAGCACCACACAGCCAAAGGCGTCTCTCCACCGGCCAGGCCCTCACTTGCACACAGTCTTTCCCGCTGGCACTCCCTCCACGCCAGCCCATCCTCTCCTCACCTCCCCACCTGACACCACCCTTCACTTCCACCCAGATGTCCACCTCCCTTCCCCTCTGATCTTCCCTGCACCCAGAACTGCCCAGCGCCCAGAGCCCGGAGCTGGTATGACCACAGGGCTACACCAGCCGGTTTACCGCTAAGTTAGAGACATCACATGCAATATTGGCTTTGAGGGCCTGTAATGAAAATCAATAGGGGAAGGCTGAACAGGGTGTTCTAGAAGCTGCGGGGGCCTAAATCCCAGCCTCATGCTCGGCACTAACTCACCCCACGACAACAGGCAAGTCCCCTCACCTCTCCGGGCCTCGCTTCTGTAAAGCAAGCCAGGGCCACCTTCTGGGGCTTCAGTTCTGTGATTGTTAGATAAAACATTTAGGAACTTTATTTCCCTGCATGACTGGTTGATACATTTGTGGAAAAGCCCACATTTTTATGCCTGTGAAACATATCAGCGATGTCCCAAGGAAATTCTAGAACTATGCCTGCCAGTTTGGGTACACACAAACGTGTGTTGGGTTGAACCATATGACATTGCTGATATTTGATTCTTTTTGCTCACAAAACCACAATTTCATACAGTTCAATCTAAATATACTTAGCATAGAGGCACACAAATGTGGAGAATACAGCTGTCCTCATATTCAGCTGCTGCGTATTTTACGTGCTTGGGATGATGAACTACACCTTTGCCTTACCATAGTATAAATTTAAGTGTGATAACATATATTAAATTCCTAATATAATATCCGGCACATTAGTCATATCCCAACATTACTAATGAAATCATTACTATTACCCATTGGAGTTGCTTCAACTATTTTTCAGCCCAAGAAAATTACTTCTTTCTATCTAGTATATAACAGAGCAAAAAAGCATTTTAGGTAAAACGGAACCGGCAAAAAAAAAAAGGCAAACCAAGTAAACTGTGGAATTTCTTTTGTCCTCTGGAGATTTAGGTTTCAGCGGTTAAAACAAAAGAGAACTATTTCTTCCTCATCGCTTCGCCTCTCTCTGAATTGAGCGACTCCAGTGATGGAAACTGCCTTCGCTGAGGGCGCCGCCTAAAAGACACAGTACCTGGGCAGGCATAGCTTATCTAAGACCTTTTTAAAAAGAAAAATAGAATTGTTTACTAAAAGAGTGAAATATAAACACTAAAGGTAGAGAGTTCTAAAATGGCGGTGCCTCTCTCATTAGCCTTTGCCTGCTGTAATTCCTACTCCAGCTTCCTCCTCACCAGAAAGTGAAGCTCGGGTCAGCTGTTACATGAAATTTAAACGTAATAGCAAGATTTATACATTTAAATTTCTCCACTGGTTCCCCTAGCAACAGCTTTAACTTCTAGAGCCTACCTTGGATACAGATACTCCAGCGAGAGTTCTTCGGGACTGATTTCTTAGAAAGCCTACCCTGCAGTCAGAACACAGCTCGCAAAACAACATTGGAACAAAAAATAGAACGACATCTTTAAACAAAAATTAAAGTGGGTTCATCACGGACATATTTCAACCAAACATTTGGTTTAGTTGCTCTGTTCTGCCATAGAAAAAGACCTCCCTCCTAAACATTTCATTAATACCTCCCTAAAGCAGTTGGGCTCTTTCTGTCACCACCCGGATCAGAGCTCTGATACGACCCATGCAGTCTGGTCTGGACTGCTGTCCGTGAAATGACAACGGGCCACAGGCAAATTTAGACCAGAGACTGTGCGAAAAATGAACCTCTCAGCAAAGGTTCCTCAAGCCAGAGCAAGCACTGACAGTGACTTGGTGTGTGTGTGACACAGGCACAGACCTGTGACACTGTCACCTATATTAGAGAGCAACACTGACACAGGTATCAATTAAAATTCCCATTTTGTACTAACTAGATAGGCATGAAAAGAATTCATCTCCAGTTTGAATGCTGACTCCACACGAACTCAACACTGAAAAATTTAAAGTGTTGTATTGTGTTCTCCAACTGGCGAAGCGGGGAGCTATTCTTTCTCTCCTCTTCTCACACAGTAACAGCTACTGACCTCCACCTGGGAGTCTGTGAGCTCACCTACAACAGGACAAGAGAAAGGTAGAGAGACTGGAAGAGTGAACACAGAAAACCAGACAGCATGGAAAAGACATCTTCTAATTTATCATGACATAAGCTCCTTCAAGACAGCCTCTGAAGAGGTAGATTTATGGGTCAGGATATGTATCCAGTTAGGATTCAGCCTCAGAGAATCCCAATAATAACACTCGCTACCATTTCTTTTTTTTTTCCCTAAAATCACCAAACATCCCCTTATCCTGGTGAATATGAGTGACCACTATTTCTTTACCAATTATAGCTTTAGCCTCGCTTCATTCCTTCCACCTTGTAGATAAGATTTATTAAGATGCCTGATCACAGAATTACTCACACTTCTTTTTTTTTAAAGATTGGCACCTGAGCTAACATCTATTGCCAATCTTTTTTTTTTCTCCCTTCTTCTTCTTCCCAAAGCCCCCCAGTACATAGTTGTATATTGTAGTTGTAGGTTCTTCTGGTTGTGCTATGTGGGACACCACCTCAGCATGGCCTTATGAGCAGTGCCATGTCTGTGCCCACGATCTGAACCAGCAAAACCCTGGGCCACCAAAGCGGAGCATGCAAACTTAACCACTTGGCCAAGGGGCCAGCCCCAGTCGCTACATTTCTAGAGCACTCACCACATGCCAGGCCATATGCTTAGTACTTTATATCAATTTTCTGATTTAAATCTAACGGTAACCCTATGACTTAGGTATTTTCTTCCACCTTTAGGGATGACAAAGCTAAGGTTTAGATGGGTTCAACCCTGAAGGGCCGCACAGGTGGTAGGCAGCGGGCCCAGATCTGAACCTAGGCTAGCTGACCCTAGTACAGACTGTCTCTAACACATCTTTCCTGGAGGCTCAGAGCTGAGAGCCCTAAGATCTAGTCAGGCCCATGGCCAGGACATTGTCACTGACGCACTGAAGCGTGAGGCAAGGGCAAAGCAAGGCCTGGCTGTGGACCAAGCACCCTCCTGGGTAGGGCGCCCGGGAGCCAGGGTGCCCCCTGGCTTGGACCATCTTCATTTCTAATACGTGCCAATAATACGAATCTTACAGAGTGGTTGTGAGGACCCAACGAGCTAGAACAGAATGCATGGTACTTAGCACCACACAGCTGATGCTCAGTCAATAGTAATTCCCTCCCCTCTAAGCACCCTCACTGCTCTCCCACATAGTCCACGAAAAGCAGAACTGAAAATGTAGGTCTCACTGACAATGGATCCACGGACCATGGGCACCTTCCCAAAGCATCCACGCCCAATATGGCTTTGCTTCTCTGAGAGCTGGACAGTTCCAGGCCTTTTAACGCACTCTTGTAGGACTCAACCCCAAGGAGGATCCCATACTGTGCCCGTTGTAAGTAAAGTACAATTTATGTGAGGCCAGGCCTGCTGTCAAGTCTTCCAGCCTCCTAGCCAAGTGGCAGTTAGTAAATGGCCAAAGCCTCGTTGCCCTAAAGTGTGAGGTCCATCCAGACTGAAAGTCGAAAGACACCTCTGTGTGTATCAACTCTGCCACCTATTTACTTTACAACTTTGGGCAGATCATTTAACCTTTCTAACCCTAGCATAGTATCTGACATACGATAAGCACTCAGTGAATAGTAATTAGTATGCTTCTTACTACTCTATATCTCGCAGGATTGTGGTTAGGCTTTTAAATGTACAGGGAAGTGCCTTGTATGGAAATGTCAGGAGAGGGTGAGGTGGGCTGGAGTAAGCTGGGCAGCAAGGAATTTCTACGTCAAGCTCCTGGAACAGCAGTGCTTGATGTTTCAGACATGACTGCAGGGCTCATTGGTTGGCACAATTGCTCTTCATACCTGGGTGAGTTACGCAACATACATCACCATAGCCAGACCCTGGGCGTGGGGACAGGAGGCCCAGTTAGGGCCAAAGACGCTATAAGGAATCCACTGACAAAAACATCAGACAGTCGCCTCAGCAAGACTGCAGGGGAGCGTGGATCTGACATCATTAATGTCAGATAAGCAATCTGAAAGCCCAAATTTGCTTGCAAATGGGGAGACTTCACTTCCTCAGGTAAAATTCCCTATTTACAGAACAACCAGGACCAATGTGACTTCATTGAAAAGCCCTGCTCAGATAAATTAAAAATAGCAATCAACCTGGAGAATTTTATTGGCAAGGTGGGAACAATTTCATTCTATCTGATCCATGATGGAATATAACACATGTCAGTCTTCCCCATTCTTCCCTTTATTAATCAATTAGGAGACCAAAAAACTCAATAAAAAATCATATAAAAGGCTTATAAACATCATTCAAATCTTCTTTACCAGTCATTTGCTTTCATTTAGTAGAACTGGTTTTTCCATTAAAAGAAAATTAAATAAAATATGAGATGTTATTGTAGTTGCATAAGAGGAGATTTGGGGATTATACTTCTTAGAAAAGTAATTTCTATTTCCCTCCTGCCCCCGGCATCCCGGTGCTGTGTCCCAGCTCAGCGACACACACAGCAAGAGCGTGCAGCGGCTGGCTGCTGGGCCGACACCGGCCACAGGCAGGGAGGGACAGTAGGATCTCTGGGACCTTCTAAGTGAGGGTGTGTGGAGGGGCTCTCTGGCACTGGGAATTTTAACAAGCTGCACAGGAATTTCTGTGGCACATCAAAATATGAGGACCAGAATTCCAAATCATTAATTACTGACCAATGAATACAAGTTCAATCCCTGAACGATCAGAAGTACAAACCAGGGACCTCCTAACCCTTATCTGTCCCCCACTTCACACCACCCCTGTCCTAACCTTTGCAGTGCTGTTCCACCGACCTGGGGTGCCCTCCCTTACAATACGCACTTCTTTCTCCCCGCAAGCTAATTGCTACCTGCCCAAATCCTACATATTCTTGAAAACAGTTAAATACCTCTATGTACCTTTCTTTGATCCTATCAGCCAGAAGTAATTTCTTCTGTGGCTAAATTTCCATTTAATTTGTGCTTTATTTGCATCATTATCGCCTTCTACCTTGCTCTGCAGATATTAACACACACATTTCTCCAGTATTAGATGGCAAGCTTCTGGAGAGAAGGATTCATGTCAGATTCACCTTTATATCCACAGAACGCAGCACACGATAGGCGCTCTATTATTACAAAAAGAAGGAACAAATAAGAAACAAAGGAACAAAGGAAGGAAGGAAGGAGAACTCGTGTCCTTTCTGATAACTTTTATAGTTCTGTAGTTTGCAAAAACAAGCTGAGCTTGCTCCACAGACCATTAACATTTCTATATACACACTCAGCCTGCTAATAAAAGCACACTGAGGATTCTTAAAGGCCCTATAAGAAAGGCTTTATATCCTGGCTTTAGCATCGCTGGCATCTGTGGCATCTAAAACCTGAAAACGCTATTCCTCTGAGGTGTCATTAGCTTTCCGTGTGCCTTCAAAGGCTCAAAGACAATTTCCTGGACTCCTGTAAGAATGCCAGTTTCTTTCCAGCCACTGCAAAATATATCTTAGCTACCGCTGGAATTGTCATTTGCTTTCTATGCCTTCAAAAGCACTGTGAGAGATATAGCCCTGTACTATTATGGGCACTGGCGGTTTCCCTATGCCATATCAAAAGAGCCCTCCACAGTTTCTTTGTGTGTGCAGCCTCTGTGTGTGCACAGTGACACTAAGATTATTTTTCTGGTCACATGCCTTGTCCACAAAGCCTACTCAACTTTTATCTAAGAGCTTCCCAGAGAAAGAATAGGTCTGAGGGGAAAAATCCAAACAGTAACAACCCTTATTTCACTCAGATCTATATTAAGAGAACAATGGTAACAATGCTCTAAAATCCGAAATAATATTCACATATAGGTCAGAATTTAACCTATCTAGTCTTTCATAGCAGGGAGCAAGATGTGGTCACTATTCTCACCGAGTAATACCATTAGTCAAGGCATGAGCTCTCCTACTTGTCCTGAAAAGTTGCTATACTATGTGATAGAATTATAAACAGTCTCTAATTCACAAAGCTGCTGAGGATTCTTCCACACTGTAAACGCAGTGTTTTTCAGTGGGAGTGCGACTGGCATTTGGGGCAGGACAATTCTCCGCTGGGGGTGGGGGGGGGGGGACGGCGAAGGGGGTGCTGTACTGCACTCTGCTGAATGTTTTGCATCCCTGATAATGCCAGTAGCATCCCCAGTAATGTGATTCCCAAAAGCGCACCCCCAACATTCCCCGTTACCCACTTGCTCCTAAGTGGGGTGACTACAGCTAGCGCCTGAACCAACGCGCACGCACACATGCACACCCACATTCTAAAATCCACATTGCTACGCATATTATAGGTCATGGGGTGTATATATGTATGTATCACTAGAGAGATAAAGAAAAGGGAAATGTGGAGAGCGGAACAAACATTTGTCAAATGCTGACCGTGAGCAAGCCAGATGTGCACGGCTTAGGCAGACTTGGACACAGATGAGCTCGGCCATTTACAAACAGAATGTCTTTATTTTCCCTAACAACTGGTATCTTTGCTTTTTTGAGCTTCCTGGGACTCAAGGATGGGGGAATGGGGAGAGGAAACCTAAAATCACCAATTAACAGCATTTCCACCCCTTCTGATGTGTACAGTCCTATCCGGTGTATTCTGTGCCCTAATTCTGTTACTAAAATCACACCCCCTTCTCTCAGTTGGTCTCTCTCCTTCTCCTCCTCAAAGTCCTGCTTCTCAGTGCTCATGGTTCCCCTGGACCCAGGGCTATGGGGGCAGGGGGCAGCTGCTTATGCAAAAGAAGGAAAATCATTGTTTCAAGTTATTGCCTCAGCAATTTCTTCACCTGATCATTTTACACACACATCATCCCATTTAATTTTCTCAACAACCCTGAAAGATGTGCATTTTAATTCTCATTTTTAAGGTCAAATAAATTTTCCAAGTAGACAAGCCAATCTGTTCGTTCTAAAGCTGGGCTCGCTTCTCTTTACTTCTCTGCCTCTACAACACCATGCTACCACAATTACCACAAATAATGGCGACGAGAATAACAATAATGTCAAGGAGTGTCCATGGCAGGAAAGCATCTGCTGCAAATTTGTGTCTGTCTGTTTAAAAATATAGTCTCAGGCAACCAGAAGCTAGAGGAATAGGATGTTCTGGTTGATGGACTCCATCAATTAGCCACAGAGTCCCTCTGCTTGTGCAGAATAGAATTGGGATAGTGTTATGATACAGTCTTCTCCCCTCAAGGGGCTTGCAAACTAGTGAGAAAATTAAGACACAGAGAAAGCACATGTTATACAATGTTGCTGCCTAAGTAGGGCTGACAGTAAAGGCATTTGGAAGTTTACCAAGGAGACTTGAATGTCTTCCTCAACTCCTGTCATAGAAAAAAATCAATTTAAATATAATTAACATAACAAGTTTTTGATATGATTCACTATAACATGCCCACTGCATAGTAAACATTTAGTAAATATGCGTTGGATGAATGAATGAGTGAAGTAATGAATAGTACCTTTGATGAAAAAGAAGAGTTGAAGACCAGAGAACTTCTCAGTGGGTCTTTAGCACTGTCTAAAGGAAAAAGATACAAGACAGTAGCCCCTTCCCATGCTAGAGCTGGCTTAAATTTGGAATATCACCATGGGCAGAATTTTCCTCATAAAACGCACTTATATAGACAACAAGGCCAGGCTGAAAGGTAAGTGCTGACTAGCTTGTTTTCTAGGCTCAGCTACTGGCTAAGGGATCCAGGCCAGGCCCCACAGAGATGAGTCACGGAAGTTTGCATATACTAAAAGATAGTCAAAATCAGAAATGGCCAATCTAGTAATGCCACATGATCTTGAATAGGCTTATGTTAATGTTTTACTACCATTGGAATTAAAACAGAAACTTCTTGAAGATCTCCTGAAGAACTCATGGAGAAGGAGAATATATCCGCTTTCCTCCTCTTCCTCAACACACCACAGTCCACAGAGGGTCTCTAACTGACTCCAGTTTGGCGAACACTGCCCTAGATGAAAAGACTGAGCTGGCAGCAGGCCCACATGCAAAGAGAAATCATTCCACATGTGGGAAATAAAAAAATCCATTCTTCCTGAATGTCTGAAAAAAAAACACTTGAAGTTAAGTAAGACTTAAATTTCTATAACACCATAAAGAAAATAATATATGGTTTTCATACCTGAATTTCTCTACTTGTATTTATTCAAACTCTGACATTTTTTAATTATGCATTTCTTTTACTTAACAACAATCTTTTGAATTTCAATCAAATTAGCTAAAGTACTTGCTAATTTACTCAATTCTCTTTTATCAATAAATAGAACAAGTGTCCTTATCCCCAGTATCAAATATTCATTGACTGTTTTAATGCTAACTAGTAAATAAGCTTCAGGAAGGATCCCTGGAGAATACCATTTAATATGTCACCTTCCATTCATTCCTTCTGGGTGACGTCTAGTGACGTCTACTCTTGTGAAACAAATCTACCTTGTAAAATGGCCGCTAAATGCAAGTATGAACTCTAAACCAAGTTCAAAAAGTGGGTTATCCAATGAAATGTGGTATATACATCCAAAGGAATATTATCCAGCCTTAAAAAGAAATGAAATTCTGATACATCCTACAACATGGTTGAACCTTAAGGTCATCATGCTAAACGAAATCAGTAAGTCAGACACAAAAGGACTAACACTGTCATGATTCTGCTTACATGAGGTACCTAGAATAGGCAATTCATACAGACAGAAAGTAAAATAGAGGTTACCAGGGGCTCAGGAGAGGGGGAAATGGGGAGTTATTGTTTAATGGATATAGTTTCTATTTAGAATGATGAAAAAGTTCTAGAAATGGATAATGGTGATAGTTGTACAACATGTGAATGTACTTAATGCCACTCAGCGGTACACTTAAAAATGGTTAAAATGGTAAATTTACCACAATACGAATATTTTATGTATATTTTACCACAATAAAAAAAAAAGGTTATCCAAATCAAGGACAATTACAAATGATTCGGTTTCTCCTTCCCCCAATCATACCCTATATATATCTTATTAGTTTGTTTATAAAACAAGCCAAGCACTGTAAAGAGAAGAAACAAAATTGAACACAGTCTCACTTAAAAAACTTGAGGACAAAAAAAAATCTAGACGAGCACAGCAGATATCCTACAGAGGGGACAAAGCACTCTGGAATTTACAAACTGAGAGTGAGTAAGGACACAAAGCTATGAATTCTAGAGCAAAGTCTGGAAGTTAAGCTCACCAAAATATCAAATGTGGTTATCTCTGGGGGATAGGATTTTTCAGTGATTTTTACTTTCTTTGTATTTTGGGGTACTATTGGACTTCATTCATAGTAAGCATGCGTCATTTAACAAAAACAATACACTTATTTAAAAAAGAAAAAGTGAGTAAAACAATGGAGTCCATTTTGTCCATCTTCCTCCATTTTGTCTGGCTTCAACAACTTTGACCAAAGACACAACTCCACTCATCAGGCAGTATTTATTAATTTATTAATTATAGGAATCTTGGGTTCCTACCCAGGGGACAGTCTCCCAAGTATAGTATGGAAGTAGCATAATTTCCAGGGTTTTCCTTTCTTTCCTTTTAAAGATGGATAAAAACACAGCCTTCTTCCAAAATCAGGTGGAGTTCTGTAGGAAACCTGAGTCTTGGTGCCTTTGATTAGCCTCAAATCATAAAAGCTGTGGCAAAGGCCCTTTGATGGGGTTGATGGTTGTCTTACTATAAAGTGGCCAAAAGCTTTTAGTAGCCCAACAGAGAATGAATCATTGCTGTGAGTAACAACACTTACTGGTATCAATTTCTGTGAATGAATGTTGGTCATCATTAAATGATGGCAGAGGTTAAGATGCTGCATCATCTCTTACACAATACCTTCGTGGACCAATTGACATTTTGAACATCCAAAAATGTTCAGGAGGAAGAACTTTCATTAGAGACTGTCAGATGACTTTGAAGACTAGAGAATGTCTCTATCATTCAGTGCTGCTCAATGGCTCCCCCTTTGCCTTCAGGATCAAGTTCTAGCTCGTTAGCCTGGTGGCTGAGGTCCTTCATAAGGTGGCCC
The DNA here is from genome assembly GCF_021613505.1 of Equus quagga. NCBI lineage: Eukaryota > Metazoa > Chordata > Mammalia > Perissodactyla > Equidae > Equus > Equus quagga. The sequence continues at coordinate 62,307,913 of NC_060269.1, forward strand.
TGAATATTCTCCAGCCTCATCTCTCACCATACTCTCCATGCTGCTTCCCTCCAGCAACAGCCAGCAGGTCCAGACCGATTCCCTCTCACCTTAGCACCACTGCACAGGTTATTCCCATTCCTGGCATGCTCCTACTTCTCTCCCCTCTCCTTCTGCTTATCTAACTCCTACTCCTCCTTCAAGGCACAGGGCAAGTGTTCGACTACCTGGGTTCACTTTTCTATTCAAACTTTTATCTGTGGCTCCCTGCTCTTGGCCCCCAGCCCCGCCACACCACCCTGTCCAACCCTGTGAGAAACTCCCCAAGTCTTATTCACCCAGGTGTCCCAACATCATAGGCTACCCATGGAGGAAGCACACAGTAAATGTTTTTGAACAAATGAGTGATGTCACTGAACTCATGACTTTTCATGTTAAGAGGAATGACTGCTCCCAGAGAGTCAGGTCTCCTAGCTTTTCTAATCAGTACCAGATTTGGATCACAACGAGATGTGCAAAAAGACCAGCTCTCCACCCACATCAGGAGTCAGTCCAGTGGCCCAACTGCATGCTCTTCCCTGGCAAGGATTTAAAGTTTAACCGGAACACGACAGGTGCTCAGCTTACAACTAGCGAAGGAGGACTAAGGAGTGAGGACCTCTCCCACGTAGTCAAGGCGCTGAGAGTCCAGCCCCAGAGGACAGACCTAGCCAGAAAGTTGCCCTCTGCTCTTCAAAGGAAACACTTGGCAGCTTTCATACTCCATAGAATGTTCTGGCACAATTACTGGACTTATCCTCAACATCTAGAAGGCTATCATGGTCGATCTTCTGAAATCACTAATGACCAAGACGTAGTAACTAGTGGTTCATCAAGTTGATAGAAGTGGTGATGGCATCAACACTTCCTAGCTAAAATTTTCCATTTTATTCCCATCTTACAATTCAATATCTCTATTTAATCACAAAATGAATTATCTTCCAAAATAATAAATGTTCAGTACCTTTCTAAATAATAAAATACATTTTCCCAGCACATGTTTATAGCTTTATTTTTATGCTAGAACTGATGTGAAATTACACGTCATGAATTATTCATACCCTCCAATTTAATTCAATTATTTTTACTGAATTCATATCTAATCCTAAAAATGTTTAACTCAACCAAAAGAAGTCATCTCTGCACGCTTGAATAATAGATTTCTTACAAAATTTCAGGAAAGATAAGTGCATATTTGGTTTGAAATGGCAAAGCATATTATAATTATAATGATGAAAATAATTTTAATTATTTAACCATACATTCTGTTCTATTTACTGACTGATGTCTCATAAAGGGAAATTTATTTAATATCAAAGTAGAATCATAGGGGCAAGAAGTGGGTCTTTGTTCCAATTGTGGCACCAAAGTCACTTTTAGATTTTCCACAAGATTTGCACATATAATAGGCAGATGCCCTCTCAAATGAGAGCAGATACTTTGCCCAATCAAAAGCATAAATTTTGTGCTTATAGAAGAGATCTGATTTGTCACGTAGAAATCAGGAGAGGGTAACCATTGTTCCCCTCCTTAGTGAAAAACCCTTTGAGGCTCATGCCTCTTACCTACTGACCTCCTTGGAACTGTTCCCACTTTGTCAATGGCTTTGCCAACTGTCTCCCTATCCATCTCTCCATCTCATACCCTAGCACCATGTAGGGGTGGCCTCAATGTTCCCAAAGAAGGCACTGGAACTCTCTTGCCTCTAAGTTCCTAGATGTCTTCAGTTCCATTGACCTTCACCACCACTTCACTTGCACCACCCATATCCACAGCCACATTCAAGCTGGAGATCCCTCTACCCTCCAATCCCAAATGCCAACGAACCATTCTCTGACCACAGCTTCACAGAACTTTCCCACTCATCACACTTGCTCTCTAACTTCATCAAGACTTCCATCCCCTTGGCCCCACTAAGTTCTCTGGATCCACTTACATTCCTAATAAGACTATACATCACAATTAATCATTTAAATCACTTACTTTTAACAAATAGACGTCATTTTTTTATACACACCTATTATGCCATGCATTCATAAGGAGTGGGTCCCAGCAGCTCAGGCTTTTTCCATTGGTTCTCACAAACTGTGCTTCTCTGGGCAGAGGAGGCTGGTGCTTCAGTTGAAACCAGGTACCTTTCTCCTTGGCTTCCTTCTTTTTCTGATTACTCCCCTTCATGAGTTTCAAGAAGCTCTCTTGGCTCTTAGAGTGCTTACTATGCTCAATACATATATTAACACTCTTGGCAATAACTTTGTCTTTAACTTGTTTGTTTACAACAACACCAACAGCATGCTGGGTACACTGTAGACTCTTCCAGTTTTGCCACGGTAACATTTGTGGGCCATGCCTTTTTGAACAGTGCCCATTCCCTTGATGTCTACAATATCACACTGCCTGTAGATTCACATGTATGCTACCAAAGGAACAACTCCATGTTTTCTAAAAGGCCTAGAGAACATGTAGCAGGTGCCTCTCCTCTTTCCCTTTGTGTTCGTCATTTTGGCAAATTATTAGAAGATGGCAATTCCAAATGAAAGGCTTAAATCACTCCTTGCCCCAACCTCCAACTCTTTTCCCTCTAAACTTCTGCCACACCTAACCCACAAAGTCCCACACCTGGATGGCTATAAGCATCTATTTTCCCACTTCTATACCAGCCTCCTGAGTACTGCTAGAAGAAGTCACACTGTCATTTAGGTTAGTGCTATGACAAAGTTATGGTATCCAGCCTCAGGAGAACCATCAGTGGCACCCAAAAATCCTCTATATGCCTCTAATGAAAACCCTCTACCACTCTCCACATCATCTATTTCAAACTGTCTTCACCCTCCTCAAGCCCTCACCCTCTCATTTCAATTTCACTGCTCACTCCTACCTCACAGAAAAACCTAGAAGTTATCCAGAAGATACTGTCTTAATCTTGCCCACCATCAACAAATTTATCTGCATCAGTAATATCTTCACTGCCAGGTTAAAAGGATGAGAGCCTGTCTTACACCTGTCTATTTCAATGGCATTTTTTTAAGTGACTACTCTTTTTCAAGTTTTTCCAAAATATTTGACTTAATTTTAATGCAAACAAAAGCTTTTTCTGTTTTTGCACTTATATTCCATTGGTTTGCCTAATATATAATTAACTTGTGAAAACTTAGTAACTAGCACAACTGACATAAAAAGGTTTGGGAACAAACATGTCAGACTCCTGGCAAAGCATGCAAATTACAGAAGTGCGCAGATCTATGAAGACATAGACTACTGGCTGAAAGCACTCCGTCTAACAAGCACCTCTGTTGCAATGCTTTAAGAGACAAAGAGGCTTATCAATTAATACAGTGAGTCTGGTAGATGGAAATCAGTCAAGAGAGTGGCTACTGTCTTGTTTTACACTTATCATGCTTTACTTTAATTACACAATTTGTTTACATAATCATCTCGCCTACCAGATTCTAACTCCCTGAAGAAAAGTTCTATGCCTTCTCATTTTGGTGTCCTGAACATATCTAGCACAGTTCCAAGGAAATTATAGATATTCAGCAAATATTTGGAATTGAATTGAACTGAACTGAACTGAATTGAATTGACATGATACTGACTAAAATTTTTGGATATAAAAATCCAAAAAGTTTTAGACGCATTTTGCGTGTGACTGAGACATACATGGAGAGGTGGGTCCTTAATTCTTGGTGTCACTACCCCTTTGTACACATTCCATGGTGCTAGTGTTGGAAACCAGACACCAATAGGCAGATTACAGGTCTCAGATAGTGTGGCATCTCTTCCAATTAACAAAGTTCTTCTTGCTCATCACTGAAAATCCCACGTCCTTCCTATTTGGTACAATTCAAACTCAATGCTTCCAACCTCAGCAGAGCCTTCAGTGTTGCTGAATATTACTTTCTCCTTGTGCCTAATAAGTTCCTCTGCTGGACATTCTGTTTGCTCTTCCAGAACCACTCTCCACTCTGTGTGTGCCCTGTCAGGACTATGCATCGATGGGCTCCCTTGATCCCTGACTTCTTGTTGGGTTCAGCCAATGGGAGACCCTGGCGGGAGACTGGACAGCAGAAAGACTGGGTGGAAATATATTCCCCTGGCTGTCTCTCCCAACCAGACCACAGTTTGGCATTGGTTGTGTTCCTCTACTGAAGGGCAGAATTTCTGTAGGGTGATCTTCTCCTACAGCCCTGGTTCCATTCTTGTAATGGCTCCCTCCTCTTGCCCCCTTGGGTCTAGGAGTGTTAAAACTATTGCTAGCTCCTCAGTACTCACCATTCCTTGATGGTTTCTTTTACCCCTGCCCACATCTTTGTAAACAGTACCTTCTTTCAGCTTTCTCCAATTGTTATCCTTCTTGAGTATATTTCTGCCAGGACCCTCACTAAGTCCTTTGGCCACTACACAGGGACAATTCCAAGACTTTACCATTCTCAGTATTCTACTCAAGGCCTAAATTCTGGGAAGTTTTCCTCTCAACCCCATCTCCTCTCCTGCCCTAAGGCTGTTCTTCACTGACAACCTGGACTCCAAGTATCAAGCACATGCCTCTATTACAGCACTCAACACTTTTCTCTTTGTCACACATTTCTTTGAATGTTTTCCTCTCCAAAAGGGCAAGGCTGTGCATTAATCATCTCAGTAACCCTAGTGCTTATCAGACAACCAAATACATACAGAAATACCTTGCCATGATTGCTTTTCCATGCTAGAGTAACTCCACACTTCAATCATTCAGCCCACTGCAAACCACTCCCAAGTGAGGGACTTAATCACCAGTTCTCTGAGGTTGCAGCAGACAGCACATTAACCAAATGGCCTTTATTACCTCCTCTAACTGCTAAGGAACGTGACCCGGTGAAGACTTAAAAAACAGGCTCCTACAGTGTCCCGTTATCATCTTGTTCATCAAAAATCTTTTTCCTTCAACAGACACTTATTCATATTTTATTATGAAGACATGCATTTTATGGACAAATTATATAGTAGTATTAAAACATACTAGAAATAATATCCAAGATAATGGATCTCCATGGAGTTAACAGCTGTAATTCACTACCATGCTCTTTGAGAGTGCTTGTGTAGACACAAGCCATGAACTATAAGCAAGCAGAACAAGAGCCTACACAGCTGTTCGAGAGCTGAAAGGCACATTCCAGATCCCCCATGTTCACAGGGGATTCCAGAGGTCTTGGGAATAGGGGGATTCTCCTCAAGGGTCTCTAGAACCTGATTTCAAGAATACTGAGGTCCTCCTTGAGGGGGCCAAACCAGCCTGGCCTGAGCCAAGAAAGCCAAGGATTGTTGCCTTCCAATATTTTAGACACCAATGGTTTCTACCCAAGGTGATCCTACATCCCAGATGTTCTAGCACAAGCCCAGAGACCAACTCTGCCATTGAGGGGAGGGGGGGAAATTGGATAAGAGTTTCACAAAAGATGTAACAGGGGAGCTGGTTTAAAGAATGTGTAGAAGTTTACCAGCTAGTAAAAATAAGGAAGGACAGTCTAAGCAAAAAAAAAAAAAGAAAAAAATAACAGGAGGTGCAAAGGCACAGACGTAGGGAAGAGCAGGAAATTTGGGGAAAGGACAAAGAGATCAAGCACAGGGTATGGAGAGGAAAGGGAGGAGAAGAGGATATCAAGATGGCTTGGGCTTAGGTTGTAAAGAACTTTGAGTACTCACCTGAAGAGTCTGGACTTTATTGTGGGGAAAATGGAGAGCCACTGAAGGTCTTTGAAAAAAGAGACGATTAGGCCTATAGTATGACCTCAGTGAGATCATAAACCACTTGAGGCGAAGATACGTCTTCCATGGTTATTTATGTCATCCAGAGGCCTTTACACATAGTTGGAACCATGATTTACATATTTTTGTTTCCCTTTAGCATTTCCCACAGTTCACTGCATACAGCTAATACTCAGTCGATGTTTGCTGAATAAATGAATAAAAGAGTCATTATTATCAAGTCCTTCCTAGAATCGAGGATGTACACCACTGACTGATGAGACGTGCCAAGGCAATACAGGCAATGAAGTAAAATATTACTCCAACGCAGGACTGAGGACTAAGAAAAGCCACAGCTATGCCCAAGATCTGCCAGCCAACGCTAGCCCAGGGGGATAGTTAAAACCCAGTGAAAATAAAATAGCCAGAAACTTCCACTAAAATCTTGTAAACACCTTTGATTTGGTGGCTCTATCTTCCCTGACTGATGAAAATTAAACATCTCCTCCAAGTGATAAGTGCATCATGTGTTTTTATTTGTGCTCAACTTTTGGTATCTTCTGATCAAGATGGAATGTTACATTTGTGTTAATTCAAGCAAGGAAGCAGGGACCCCGGATTTTTCTTTATCACAGCAATCAGAGATTCATTCATCACTGAAAATGAGAGAAAATTTAGGTTTTCTCTGAAAACATTTCTAACTGGCTCATCAGAGCAAAGAGAGTCCAAGTTACCGAAAATTAAAATATTTTAATGCTAGCAAGTAACATTCACAGCCTTCATCAAAAACCCTGAAATGTATTTGCTTGATCTTAAGGTAACTGAGCAAGTACATGTATGGATAACACTCACATCAGCACCATCAAATTACTGATTATCCACATATACAAGACACTTTGTTGGATTAATAAAAGACATGATCCCAACAACTAAGATTCATTCTAATACCCAGAATACAGAAACTTACATTTACAGAAAGCCAGTCTTTCTCCATTCCCAAAGAGAAGAGCCACGAGTTCACACTTACACAGGACAGAACAGCCCATGCTCCCCTTTATGCACATTGCAGCCAGCCAGAGTGCCGAGACAACCCAGCCCATGGGAAAGCTGTGGATTTTCCAGACTATCTTTGGTGCCCCTTTGAGTGACCCTTTCCTCTCTTTCTTGGAAATTCTTCTTCTTAAATGCCCAGTGCTCTTTCTGGGCCTGGGGAGCCCTCTTCTCCAATCTCTCTCTAGACTTACCCATCCTGTGTCCCATCCTGCGTCACTGGCTCTTCCCTTGAAAACCAACTTGGGAAATCAATCCCGGACAAAGCAGGAATGCCTAACAGGAATGCCTCATAATGTGCTGCAGAGGAATCCAGGTTCTAAAAGAGGACTCCTGGAAAGCATGAGGCAGAGAAATAATTGCCCAAGGTGGAATTTCGGGCATTACGCAGCCACAGTTATTTTGGGCAGCAGTGCATTTTCAGGGCCCCTCATGTTAGTCCACGAGGTAAGTCAACTATTTTGCCAATATCCAAGCCTCTACCCCACATACAGCCCAAACAGAACTTAATCTTTCTTAAAGTCTAAGATGCCTGGTTCCACCTTAGCAGACCTTGCTCTGTGCTTCTATGGCATCTCAGGCTTATAACAATGACATGTTATCAAACTGTATCAAAATCATTTGTTTATTTGTCTAGCTTCTTGCCTCCAACAATCTGTGGATACCCATATCTTAAGGGGAGGGACTACATCTTTGATCTCTGTACCCTAGAGCCCAGCACAGAACTCAGCATTCAGTAAGTGCTCAATAATTATCGAATGAATACATTTTTAACTCAACATGTGAAATTAATGAACCATTACTTGGTTCATTAATACTACAATCTAACTTGAGTTTTAATGTTGTTGGTTGAAAGGATGGTTCTTTCCTTCTTTGAGATACAACTTTAAGTCCTGTGCCACAGCAGCAGAGCAAGGCCATTATTTCAGTAGTGCTGGTCACGGCGGTGGCTCCAGCTTGAATTGACACCTCCATCCCCTCTAGTCACCACGGGTTAGACATTAAAGAAACGTGCAGGACCTATGGGAACGTGCAGCTACTCTTGGCCCTACTGTCCCTAACACAGCCTGATATTTTTTTCCAAATAGTGTCTTCATTGTTTTAAAAATTGATACAGTTTGCATTTTTTATACTTTCTATTCATTAATCCATTCATTAAAAAGCTATCGAGGGGGCCGGCCCAGTGGCGCAGCGGTTAAGTTCGCACGTTCCACTTCTCAGCGGCCCGGGTTCACTGGTTCGGATCCCCGGTGCGGACATGGCACCGCTTAGCACGCCATGCTGTGGTAGGCGTCCCACGTATAAAGTAGAGGAAGATGGGCACGGATGTTAGCTCAGGGCCAGGCCTCCTCAGTGAAAAGAGGAGGATTGGCAGTAGTTAGCTCAGGGCTAATCTTCCTCAAAAGAAATAAAAATAAAAATAAATGAAAAATAAAAAAATAAAAAGCTATCGAGTGTCAGTTGTGTTCTATTCTAACTTCTAAATGCTGGGGATACAGCAGTGACTAAGACAAAGTCCCTGCCCCCATGGGGTCAATCCAGATTCTTCAAACTCACCATGCAAATACATGAGGCCTCCTTAACCATGACATTCAACCTCTCGTCTACCCAGGAAGTGAATAATCAAACGCAGCTTATGGTATCGATCTTCTAGAAAACTTAGTAGCGTCTGACTACTCCCTCTAACAAATCAAATCTGATTAGTCACTGTATTCATTTCCTAGGGCTGCGGTATCAAATTACCCAAATTTGGTGGGTTAAACACAGAAATTTATTCTGTCACAGTCTGGAGGCCAGAATCCAAAATCAAGGTGTCAGCAGGGCCACGCTCCCGTGCAGGCTCCAGGGAACGGTCTCTCCTTTGCTGCTTCCTAGCTTTTGGTAGCTCCTGGCAATCTTTGGTCTTCCTTAGTTTGTACCTGCACCACGCCAGTCTCTGCCTCCGTCTTCAAATGACCTTCTTTACATGGCTTCACGTGGTCTGTCTTTCCCATGTGTCTTCACATGGCTTTCTTCCATGGGTATCTTTGCACGGCCTTCTTCTCTCTCTCTCTGATCTCCCTACCATTCCAAAAATCTAACCCCTACACGACTGCCAAAGTCTTCCTTCTAAGGTTCTATGGATACATTTTTCCTCATAAATATTTAATCTATCTTTAATTCATTTTGCTATGAGGTGTGAGATAGGGACATAACTTTACTTTTTTAATATAGTTAGCCAGTTGCCCCAACACGGTTTACAAAATTATCCATCCTTTCACCTCTGATGATGTAATGTCATCTTTATCTTACAATAAATTCCCATGTGAATCTGGGTCTTCTCTTCTTTTCCATCAATCCATTGGCTTATTCCATTGCTAAAACCACACTGTTTACTAACTTTATAGTACGTTTTAATATCTGGTATATAAGTCCTCATCATTATTGTTCTTTTTTTCCTCCAAATATATCTTGAGTATTCTCATGCATTTACTGTTCCAGTTGAACTTTATAAGTGTTTTAGCAAATCGTTCAAAAATTTTTCATTGGGTTTTTTGCTGGAATTATATTTCATTTACATATGAGACTTGAGACAATTGGCATCTTTACAATATTTGAGTCTTTCACTAATTTAAGGCCTTCTTTACATCCTTCAGTGAGGTTTTATAATTTCTTCCCCACAGGTCCTTTACATTCTTTGACTCATTCCCTGGCTCATCTCTTTAACCATCCATTAGCCATCACTCTCAAGCATAAGGCCTTTGCTTCTCTATGGAGTTTCCTAAAAAAATCCCAACCATAGCTCAATCCAAGTGCTCACCTTCAACATGCATACACTTGAAATGAGATTCCACTTTGCACCCACCAGGACGGCTACAATCAAAAAGACACACAAGTGTGGACGAGGATGTGGAGAAACTGGAAGCCTCATATATGTTACTGGTGGGAATGTAAAACGGTGCAGCTGCTGTGGAAAACAATTTGGAAGGTCCTCAAAAAGTTAAACACAGGTTTCCATATGCCCTAGTAATTCTACTCCTAGTTATAGTCCCGAGATAATCGAAAATATATGTCCACATAAAAACTTGCCCATAAATCTTCATAGCAGCATTATTAATGATAGCCAAAAAGTAGGAACAACTCAAATGCCCATCACTTGATGAACGGATAAACAAAATGTGGTATATCCAGTCAATGGAATATTATTCAACCATAAAAAGGAATGAAGTTCTGATAAATGCTTCAACATGGATGAACCTTGAAAACATTATGCTAAGCAAAAGAAGCCAGAAACCAAAGATCACTTACTATATGATTCCATTTAAATGAAAGGTCCCGAATAGACAAATCCTAAGAAAAAGGAAGTAGATTAGCGGTTGCCAAGGGCTGAGGGGAGGGGAGAATGAGGAGTGATTGCTAAGGGGTACAGAGTTTCTTTCTGGGATAATGAAAATGTGCTGTAATTAGATAGTGGTGACAGCTCCACAACTTTGTGAATATCCTAAAAACCACTGAATTGAATATTATAAAATAGGGAATTTTATAGTAAGCAAATTATATCTCAATGAAATAATAAAAACTAGTTTTTAAAGAAACCTGTGTATACATGGGCTGCTAAGTGCTTCTGGGGAGAATCACCTAAACTCACAGATTGTTGCCATTATAAATTCCTGGTCCTCCACCCTTAACTGAGTACCCTGCTAACCTTCCATGTTTTCCTAGCCAGTTCTCTCTCATTCTCTTCTTAACGGCCAGGGCAGTACTTTACTCAAATCTCCACCCTTCCACTGCTCATTCACTCTCAGCAGATATCATCTCAAAGCAGAAAATTTCCCCACTTCCCATCAGTAAGCCTATAGACCTCACTGTCGGCACCAATCCCCTCTCCCCAACCTCCCGTCACAGGGAAGAGCTGTTCTCCTCCTTTCCAGGCTAATCCCTGTGCTCTATACCCCAGTCCTCCAAGGAAGATCCCTCTGTCCCCTCCCCTGCGTCTTCAACCTCAGCTTCTCTCTCAGCCTCTAAACATGCTCTATCCCACATAACACAAAAAACCCCAGAGTGACATTATCAAGATGGCGACATAGGTCATTCCAGACTCCAGTTCCCCTCACAAGAAGACCAGCTAGCAACTATCCATAGTCAAGGACACCATTGTGAAAACCCCAGAACCCAGAGGTGAGACTGAAGCCCCCTGTAGGACCACAGACAACGAGAAGAGTGCCATTAGACAGGTAAGAGGAAGGACTACATTCTGACCACATCGCCCCTCCCCTAGGCTGGCAAAGCACCACACCCAGAGGGCCCAATGGGCCTACAGTTTCTCCAGTGGGAAAAAGAGAGCCCAAGGTGGACATCCAGCTCCCCCAGCATTGTGGGACACTTCCTACAAGGCCCACTCAGGTCTTGCCTCATGGGGATTCCTGGGGGAATCTGCCAGTCTTGACCACTGGGGATCAGATAGAGATGGCGAAGAGGGCAGGGCTTACAGCAACCAGCCCTCAGATCTTGGGAGACATTCTTGCTTGCAAGGGCGCCAGAGCAGCGATCCCAACCAGCAGCTCTGCTCATCTGCAGAACCAAGCTAAGCCATCTCGTTAGGGAGCTTGGCTAGCAGTTGTGCCTGATTTGGGTCACCAGACAATAAGCCATACGGGCTGTGGATCCTGTTCTATGGTCCTGCCCAGGCAGGGAAGCAAACGTGCAGCCCCACCCAACTACTGAGCATAGCCTCCATTCTGCCCAACCAGGAAGCCTGGTGAGAGAGAGCCTAGGCAGCCACGGAGCCCATCCTACAGCCCCTCTTAGGCAGGGAACCAAACCATCAGCCCGGCCCAACTGTTAAGTATAGCCTCTGGCCCCATATAACCAGGGAGCCTGAATAGTGGCTCTGGGCAGCCTCAGAGCCCTGCCTAGGGTACTGCCCAGCGACAGAGCCCAGCCTACAGCTCCGCCCTGCTCAACTATTTTATATAGCCAGTGGCTTCACCTAGGCGGGGAGCCCTGCCAGTGACCCACCACAGACAGGAAGCATAGTCTGGGCCCCCAATCAACAAGAAATCCCGGACAGTGGCCCTGCTTGACCTTGGAGCACAGTCTCTAGACCCACTCAATTGCTGGATACAGCTGAAGGCCCTTCCCCACCAGAAAGCCCCACCAGTGACCTTGCCGAACAGCAGAGCATGGCCAGCAACCTACCTGATCTTGAGGCCCAGCCTGTGATGTGCCCAACTTTGGCCCAAAGCCTACACCCCCTGCTGATTGCAGAGCACAGCCTGAGGTCCTTCTGACCACAAAGCCCTGTGGGCCTGTCCCGAGCGCCATCCCATTGGGGAGCATGGCTTGACAGCCCACCCCACCAGGAGTAACTGCAGAACTCAACTCGTAGCCATGCTCAATCACAAAGTCCAACCAGTAGCACTACCCTACCAGGGAACACAGGCTGTGCCCTCACTTGACCAGAGGAGATTGCAGAGTCTACCTAGTGGCCCCACCTGACTGCAGAGCACAGCCAGTAGCCCTGCCCAATCAGGGAGTCCCCACAGTGGCCCTCCTTGAGTGTGGAGGCTAGCCAGCAGGCCCATGCACCCAGAGAGCCCAGCCAGCGCCATCTCCCAGGACCTCAGAGCACAGGCAGAGGCCTCACCCTCATGGCCTAATCACCTCCCAAACGCCCATCTCCAACACCATGGCACTGGGGATTAGGGTTCAACATAGGAATTTTAGAGGGACACAAATATTCAGTCCACAGCACTTCCCATGCACAACCCAGCCAAGGCCCGGCCCTCTTTGCCAATTACCATCTCCTGACCCTGCCTCCTCTCCTCCAGCACGTTCACTCAACCAATATTTAGTGAGCACCGACTAGGTGAGACACATCCTGCACTCTGAGGATACAAGAGTGAACAAGACTAACAAGGTTCCTCCACTCTCGTGATGTTCCTACATTGTAGGTGATGGGAGTGGAGAGACAAAAAGTAACAAACTGATGAGACCACTGCAGAGGGTGACCCTGTCATGAAGAAAATAAAACAGAGTGACGTGAAAGAGACTTGGGGGAGGTGAGAGCTGCTTCAGATGGGGTGGTCAGGAATGACCTCTCTGAGAAGGAGATGCCTGAGCTGAGACCTGGGTGATTCAAAGGAGCCAGCCATAAAAGTTCCAAGCAAAGAGCTTTCAGACAGAGGGAACGGCAGGAGTGAAAGGCAGTGATGGACTTGGCAAGAGATCTGAATGTTTTGACGAACAGAAAACCTTCCCCCACCCCCAAGGCTCGGACAGCCCCAACTAGAGGATGGTTCCCGAGCACTTTGCGTCTTCTCTATCACAGAATTTAGAACACTATGTTGGGATTGCATCTTTAATTGAATGTCTTCCCCAAGACACAGTAAGTTTTGCAAGATAGGGAACTTAGCTCATGGTAGATGCTTAATAAATATTTTTTCATGCACTTTCCAGGTGGTTATCTCTGAAAGTAATGTTTTTGTTTCCTTTCCAATATTTGCACTTATTTCTTTATATTGTTTAATGGCACTAGCCACAGTTTCTAAAGAAGGTTGAATAACTATGATGATAGCAGGCATTTTATCTGGTCATGACTTTAGTAAGAACGCTTTTATTTTCACCAACAAGTGACTGGCGTTGCTAATGGTTTTTCATAGATACTCTCTCATGTGAGAGAAGTCGCCTTCTACATCTCGTTTACAAAGAGCTTTTGTTTATTTTTAAGAAAAAGTAAATGTTGAATTAAATCAAATGGCTTTGAGCAACTATCAGGATAATCACACAGAGCTTCTTCTCTAACCAATTAGAATGACCCGTTACGATACTAGCTTTCCTAATATTGAATTATCCTTGTGTTTTTGGAATAAGCTCTACCTGATTGTGGCGAATTATTCTTTTAAAGTAAGGAGGCAGTCTAGGATTGTGGATGAAAGCTGGGACTTAGGTGTCACAACTGACAAATGAATTAGAGAGCAAATAAAATGCAAACAAAGGAGGGAAAAAATCCATTTGAATTAATAAATGAAGCTAAGAACTGAGTCTTTGAAAAGAAAAATAAAGCAGACAAATTTCTGGCAAGTCTGACCAAGAATAAAGTACAACCACAGAAGCATAATACTAGGAATAAGAGGCTGGACGCTCAGACACAGCGACCCCAGCTGGTCCTCGCACGTCTCGCTTTCCCCGCTATCACTGTAGACTCTGCACCTCACGAGGGTCCTGTGAGGCTTAAAGGAGATAGTATGCGTGAAGCACACAGTGCACGGAGCACAGTGCTGGCTCCATGGAGGAACTAACAGAAGTCCTCTTTAAAAACTGCTCATCTCTTCTTTGGGCTTTGATCTTGACTGTCCTTAACAGGCTATACCAGCCTAATAACATGAACAAGGACACTCTGCTTCTTCTGTGTTCTGAAAGATTTCAAATAACCTAGGCATTCTCTGCTCACAAGCTTTGCTTTTAAAGCCATGTGATCCCAATGGCACTTTAGATCCTAATATCTTAATAGCTTTCTCAATTTCTTTCCTTAGTCTTGATCTACTTTTGTTCTTCCACCTATTTTAAAGGCAATTTTGGAAATTCATATTTTCTTAGAAAGTCATCCATTTAACCTCAGATTTTCAAATTATCAAGTTTTACATAGTATTCCCCTTGTTCTGTCCTCCGCATCTGAGGTTGCCTCCACAACAACGATCCTTACTTTCTACAGCAAAGTCTTCAACAAACTGCAACATCTCTCTCTCACTTTATCTTCTAGAACTCCACCCATCAGTCTATGATCTAGCCACACAGTGCTTCCCGGCAGGCTCCAGATATCCCACGCAGTTGTCTCTCTGTGTCTTTGCTTATGCTTTCCCCTGCCTGGAATACTTCCTCCTGATTTCTACACTTGATGCAATTCGACTCCTCATTTAAGATCCATTTCAAATGTCAATTTAATTGCAGACAGAATTGGTCACTCCTACCTCTGTATTTGGTCGCCCTTTGCTCATAATCCTTCCCATAGGACTTTTTATATTGTGTCTTAATTGTTCGCATTTCTCTTTAGCTAGGTTTTGAGTTCCCTGATGACAGACTATGTCTAATTAAACTTCTCTTCCTCTTCTTCATCCTTACTGTATCTAATCCTAGTACTTAGCAAAACGCCTGGCACATAGTAGTAGCTCAATGTTATGTTTTCACAGCACCCTGCACTCGTCCTTTACAGTAATGTATCACTACACGCACACACACAAACATGTAATATATATAGGGTCTCTTCCCCCACTACGTTGAGGACAGAGATCTGAACGTTTTGCTCTCCACTGTGTCCCCAGCTTTCAGCACAGCACGTGGAACATGGCAGACACTCGAAAAATACCTGTTGAGTGAATGTTGTTTGAAGTAAATTAAGTATGGCTGAAACCACATGAGGCAGCTATCTGTCTGAGAGAGAGAGAAGTATTAATCTAAGAGGGCTTTGGGATTTGACATATTAATAGAGATTTGAGAGACCCTTATGCTATAGCCACCCAAGCGTGGTAGTTAGGTGGGGACCTATTAGCAGGCTCCGTTTGAGGAAACTCTGCCACTCTCATGGCATAATAGCTTTTGAAACAATGGCGGCCACAATGTAGAACAAAGCTTCTGCCTCATTCATTCATTCAGCAAACATATACTGAGTGCCTACCATTGGCTAGGTACGTCTGGAGAGACTGACATTCCCACATTAAGACATTTCCAACCCAATCACATACCCTTCCCCTTGGAAATAAGACATGATGTGTTAATACTACGTAAAAAAATCCCCCAAAAACCTGTCCAACTGTCCCTCCCTATGATGATTCCACTTGCTACAAGAGGAGAGATGGATAAATCATAAATGGAGTCAACATGGGATCTACTTTATATACTTTGAGAAATGAGCATCCTACTGTTTTGGCATTTACAAAGTTTTTAAAAGGAGACAAGATTCAGAGGTCCTGTGTGAGAGAAATATGCAGTGGTGTGGCACGGCAACAAGGGAAGCAGCCACAGGGGAGATGGGTGATTTATGTTCACAGGCCACAGAAGCATTCCAGATGGCCCCCAATTTGCCATTCAGCACCCATTTGACATCATTCACCATGCATTCACGCACCACAATCACATGGCCATGTATGGGGACCAAGGAAGGACTGAAGCCAGATGATCAAAGTGAATCTCTCACAGCCCAGAAACATTCTCCTGTCCCTGGATACAACAGAAACCCTGTTGTCCTGCTGGAGGAATAAGATGCTCTATTTGGTCAAATCAAGCAAATAGGAAGTTATCAGACTTGCTTAACCTCTATCTAGGACAGGGATGGTCCAGCTTTTCTCGGCTCTTGACAGACTGCACCTAGATAAAATGTTGCTCTCCTTTCTGCATGCCACTCTGTAATAAAGAGGTAATGAAACTGGTGCCGGCTAGAGGAAAGCCATATAACTAAATCATGTCATATATGAATGGTTGAATACAGAAAGAACATTTTTCAAATATGTGAAAGGCTGCCACATGTCAGAATTAGATTCTGTTCTGTATGACCGCAAGAGGTAAAAGGAGGATCAGCAGATGAAAGTAATAGGAAGAAAGATCACAGCATCCCAGCTCAATAGAATAACTTACCAAAGATAGCCTGGGTCAGCCCACCTGTGAGAAAGCAAGATCGCTATTGTGAAAACCAAGACAGTCACTTGACACAGATTCTGCAAAGGAGATGGAAGGATCAGAGAAGCGATTTTGCTAGATAATATTAAATTTATCATCCAAATAGAAGAGAGTCCATTTAAAAAAGTACCGAAAACAACTAAAGAGAATCTTCAAGTGCATCATCAGACAATGAGATGAATAAGAAGTGGTGGCTCACGTACACCGTTTCTCTAACCCAACTGCTCACCTCACTTCTAGCCAACGGTGACACTGACTTATTCAAATCTCTTTAGGCTCCAGGCACCCCTTCACAGGAATCTTACTGGGCAACAAGATGGGAGTGAGGCTACAGAACAAGCCACAAATCTGGATAATCCACATGCTTGAAAAACTCATCCAGAAATAACTATGAATTGAGTAAAATAAAATGAAGGGAAAAGCCCACTTCTACTAGAATCTGAACAAAAAATATACTGAAATAGGCCAAAATGTTGCTTGCTTCAAACTCAGCTTCAAATAGATATTAACTAAATAATTTTGATGGTGCTAGAGGGAACCAAGTGGGGTCTAAATGTGGGCCTCATTGAAGGCAATGTCATAACACTTGGCAAGAGCTCAATAAACGTCTGTTGAATGTGTGAATCGATCAATGAGGCAATCAGGCTTGGCCTCAGATCTGAGAGCCAGGGATCAACTGGAGTCTAGGATCTTGGGAACGAGAGATGATACAGCCAACTGAGGGCAAAAATGCTAAGTAGAACATACATCTACGTACGTTGAAGCCAGAAACTGTGGTAACCTGTCTTTCACTGGCTAGTGATGGTAATACCCAGAGCTAAGTAAGGTCACATTCGAACTGGTTTCAGACTGCCTGCTGCCGTTTGATCACTATCCTGGGCAATTCCACTGTCAATGAAATAAGATATCAAATGAACTTCATGAAATTAATGACTTCAGCTTCTCATTAAAATTCTTTGTAATATATACAGTGTGATATAATTTCAAAATGGGTAAGTAAAAATGCTAAAAGTACATCATAAGGAAGAAGAAAGCATTTATACGCTAGCATTTTAGTACTCCAAATATTAATTTAAATAACATTAAAATTAGGTGCTAGGGAGAAAAGGATTAAAACTGATTCGTCGTCTGACATCAAATGTGGTTCCTTCGCCAAAGTGTTTATATTGAAGCCAGGCACTATATGCATTTTATCTCCTGGTCTTAATTTGTGTTTTGCTATGCTCAACAATTTTAACGCCAAGAGGAAGAAACTCAGTGAGAAAGAGAATGTACTGGTCTGAACCTGGAGAGTTGATCTAATTGAACTGAAAAAATTCAAACCCTTCTCCATCTGTTCAGTACACCTGCTGATGGAGCGCTACCACAGGTAGGAAGGAAATCCATCAGAGACCAGTTATAAATAGATTTTTATTTCATCTGCTAAAAGCTTGGCAGCTGAGGTGGGAGGGCTGCCCACACTGGCAGCCAGGCAAAAGCTCGGAGCAGCTTTTATGTCTAGGTGAAAGCAGCAAGGAGACAGAAACCTAAAAAAACAAAATCAAGTAAAATTCCCAACAACTCATTTGACAGCCAACCAACAGTCATTAAGTTTGTTTAAAATGTGTCAGGCATTTCTGAGAAGTGCTGGGGAGAGACCAAGATCAGTCGCACCCCCTCGTGAGCACTGTACAGAAATCTGATGGGAAACAGACACGTTCACCCCTCACTTACAAAGCAAAGTTTATATGTTCCAACTTCCCTTGTGGGATTTGTAAAATTAAATCAAAAGTGAGGAGAGCACCGATCACATGATAATGCCAACTTTATTTATCTTTCTGAGGATGAGGTCAATGGAAATCCTAAATGTAGCAAAATGTAATTCAGAGTAGAATATTTTCATGGAAAAGAGAAACCAGCAGACCCAATCCACAATCAAAAGGATCATGAGTGGCAAGAAGAATTCAGGTCCCTCCTTCTAGGTGTAAGTCAGAGACAGGAAGTCCTCGTCACATCCCCTTCAGCCTCTGGAACAGCACCTCACACCTAGAGGGAGGGCAGCAAACAGCAGTCAAGTTGAGTGAACCAATGGCAAGGGAAGTGACAAAAGGATCTTGCTCTTTGAGTAAAAATGGAAGCAATGGATGCCTGAAGACAGACCTGACGTGAATATTTGGATCAGATGCTTAAGAGCAAAATGTCAGATACTATATTTCCAAATAGGACCCTTGAGAAGCGGGGTGATGGAGGGAGAAAAGGAATATGGCTATTTCACTGGGGGAAGGGGAGGCTCAGGGGAAACTTCCTGATGCCCTTCATGAACGCTGAGGATATCATCAAGAAGATAACGACCTGCTATTCTGTCGCCACCAAAGATAAGAAGAGGAGTGGGATTGAACTGCGGCAAGGGAAAACTAGGTTAAATATACGGAAGAATTTCCTGACAGCAAAGGTTATTAAACACCAAAAAGGGAAACTAGAGGTGATTAGGGCTGCTCGGGGGAGGTCTTTAAAAAAGTAGACCAGCTTGGCAACTCTGTGGGTAATTGAGGTGCAGTTCTGCCTACTCCTCTGGCCTTTATCAGTGCTCTCCTTCATCCCCCGGCCCAGACAAGACACAGCCACCACGGTACACTGCTGTCACACTCTGTTCAATAACTAGCTCTCCGAAGGAGAATAAGCGTTGAGAAAATGGCGAAAGCTCTCCTGGAAGTAAAACTCATTTTTCTTTATTTAAATTGCACATTGGGTTTTTGTGGTTTTCTTTTTTTTTTTACCCTCACACGTATATCCAGAAATAGCTAAACAAAGCTCATCTCCACTGATCTGTTATTCCAAAGTAGTAAAGGGAATCCAGGTGGAAGACTAAGTGTGGAGGATGTTGTCGGTCAGAGACACACAGAGTAATTCATTAGCCCCTCTCCGCCAGGTGCTGTGGAGCAGGGGACACTGCTGCCCGGAGACCCGAGGATCTGCCTCTCAGGAGCCTGAGGGAGGAGATCCCCATCGGTTCATCTAGAAGGAGGCAAGCTATACGACCTGGAAGATTCTAAAATTCTGGAGTCCTTGTTTATTTCACGGCCCTATACTCAGTGTCATATTAAAAAATTCAGAAGAGTCTCACATTCCAAGAGGGCCGTGTTCTCTAAAACACATGAATTTCTATTCTCCCTCTATGGCAAAGAGGGGAAAGCGCTTTTTAAACCAGGACCCTCTTCTTGTCCTGTCCTACCTGTCATTACACTAGATGGAATTAATTTGTTTGTGGTCTTTCTTTACCACTGTACTAAAAGCTCCATGAAGGCAGAAGGTGTGTATGTTCTGTCCATTACAGTATCCTTATGGCTTAGCTCTAAGAGACACTCAGAATTGCAATGAATGATGGATGGACTGCTTGAAGGAGTGAATGAATGAATGAATGGAGGGCAGAGGATTTACCTAAGTGCACAGTCCCAAGTGGCGTGTGGAAGAGCAACTATAAGAGCAGCAACACGTTCCTCTCCTAGTGACCCCATCACAGAGCGAACAAATGCCCAGCAATTGAATGAAGGAGGGATTTGGAGGCAGAAGACTTGATTGGAGCCCTAGTGTTGTCACTAACTAGGCCAGGCACTTCACCTCTCTAAGCCTCAACTGTCTCACCTGAAATGTGTGTGCGTGTGTGTGTGTGTGTGTGTGTGTGTGACAGAACTGCAGTAATTTAGGTGATGTAGAGAAAACAAAATTTGTAATTAAATGATAATCACTATTTTCACAATTCTTTTATTAAAGTTTGTCATAAAACTTTTAAACAGTGGAAGAGTGGTACAGAGATGGTGACTGGTGCCAAATGCTGATTCCAGGGAAAAATTCAATAAGTGGGAAAAGTAAGAATGATCAAAGCTCAGCCACTGAGAGGACATTAGCTGCTTTCCCTCTGTGCTGTCAGGAGGCTCATTCACTGCACTAAATAGCAAACAAGTGTAATAAAGGCAAACGTATAAGTGAGCAAAGCACATGGCCACCACCCTTGGGAAAAGCAAGTCTGCAAAATCCAGACCAGGACTTGCCTTATAGGTCTGGATCTGCAATTCGAGTCTTCTATCGGTTGTTAACTTCTACCTAGAACTTTACCCTTGGTTTATGGCAAACTATCGTCCGACAGGCAGTGGTGCCAAATGGCCTGAACAACCAAGTTTCCTATCTGTGAAGACAGCATACTCCCACACTCAGATTTTAAAACAAATATGTAATTATCAAGGCAGTTAAACATAAATAGCAGCTAGCAGGGAAAGGAGAGGGAGTGTTGTGTGTATGCAGACAGCATCCGCCCCCAGTCCTCCTGGTTTCAGTATCTCCTGTGTGTTCTTTTGTTTTGCAAAGTGATTTGGGAGATTAGGTGGGTTTTGTTTAGGCGGGACAGCTGAGGAAAGTTGGTGAATAAGTGCTACTTGATTGCACAACAAAAGATACACAAGGAGCCTCAGCCACAACTCAATTCCACTTGCCCCAACAGCTTGAATTTCTCAATTAAGTTATTTTGTTAGCAAGAGGACTGGTTAGGGAAAGGAGAAAGTGTTTACTGCACCGAGATTATTCACTGTATAGAAATCACGGTAATCAGATCAACAGAACAGTCTTTCTAAGGGCCCGAGAACTCCTATTTGGTAAGGCTGCTGATGCAGTGGGAATGTGCCATGTTATCGATGTGCTGGAGGACGCTCCGCAAATAACAAAATAAAACTCATAATAGTCTTAATTCAATAATTCGTGCTGAGGAACCAGGAATCCGTCCAAAGACTTCAGTTGACCAAGTCTATACGGAAAATAAGAAACTTCATCCTCTAGATACTAAAGAAGGGGATAAAATTCAGGTGCATTCAAAGAAATATTAGTCCCATTAGACCGCTCTGCCACATCCAAAAGCATGGATTGTATTATCACTAAAATCACCTTTGAAAATAAACAATGAAAGCATATTCCAATTTTCAAACATATACCATAGTTTATTTCAAAAGTCGCCATAAGGAAAATGAAAAAACAAACCAAAGATTGAGAAGATATTTTCAGTCTACAGAATAAAGGATTGGTACATAAAATATACTATAAATAAATAAGAATAAAATAACTCAAAAGAAAAACGTACAAAAGGTATGAATAGAGAATGTACAAAAAAGGACATCTAACTTGTCGATATAAAAAGACGCTCTCTCTCTCTCTCTAAGTAATCAAGTGCACAAATAAAAATAACAGCAAAATATTTTTGGTACATTAGATTGACAAAATTTCCAAAGTCTGATACTACCAAGTATTGGTGAAGATGCAGAGACATGAGAACTTTGATGTCGTACTGCAGGAATGTGAACTGGTACAAATGCTTGAAAGGACAATTTAGCATTATTGAGTAAAGGTGACGTATTCGGCAACTCAGCTCCATTTCTAGGTAATTCCCCAAGAGATCACAAATATGTGTAGAAGACACGTGCAAGTTGGCCACTATAGCATGGTTAGCAAAAAACTAAACATCCATCAACAGAAGACTGGATAGACTAAAACAAAATACTCCACAGCATTAGACCTACAGTAGCAACCTGTATAAATCTCAAAAAGAACTCATCTCATTTGCAAAAGGATAGCGACAGTGTGAATCATTTTATATGTATTTTAAACTACGTAAAACAATAGTTATGTTGTTTATGGCTATGTATATATGTAGTAATACTGCATGTGCCTGGAAATGTTCTACACCAACTTCAGGGATGAGAAAATAGGGTTTTATTTTCTTTTAAAAACATCTGAAGCAAATAAATACGGCATTTGTTAATTCTGGGTACTACACAGGCATTCATTCTGTTTTATTCAGTACTTTGCTATGGGGTTGAAAGTTTTTCATAATTAAAACTTTTAAAAGCATTTTTAAAATGTATGTGTATAATCCATAGTCTATTTTAGCACTCAGAGCTGAAAATCATAGAATCAGGTACATTATCTTTACCCATCACAGTCACATACTTGAAGTAGCCAGACTAGATAATTATCTTTCATATTCGTGTAATATCTGTTACTTAGATTGCTTTCAGACATATCACCTTATTTACTATTCTTAACAACCTCTTCATTTGGGTGTTATGACACCCATTTTCCTGAGAGGAAAAGTCAGGCTTCAGAGTTTTGGAGATTTTCCCAAGATTATCTATTTATTCAGTGATCCAGTACTGTCGTTACTATACCACAGGTGACCATGAAGAACCTGGAAAATCTATGACTCTAAAGACATACGCATCATCTTTATGATCTGTGTTATTGATCTGAAACCACAGGTGTGAGTTAGCAAATGAAATAAAATACTTTATCACTGAAACTTTTAAGCCTCCAGTCAAATCCATTCCTTTTGACTATTTCTAATATACTGACCTCTTCTAAAAATAAACTACAAAAGTTTGCTAAAACCTAGCATGTTATCGATGGGAAAAATGGAAACCTTGAACAGGCAGGCTTTTCTCTCCTTTAAAAAATAAATTTTCAAACCTAATAAAGTAGAGGAGCCAGGCCCCTGGCCAAGTGGTTAAGTTGACACACTCCACTTCAGCGGCCCAGGGTTTCGCCAGTTCGGATCCTGGGCACAGACATGGCACCTCTCATCAGGCCACACTGAGGCAGCGCCCCCTATAGCACAACCAGAAGGTCCTACAACTAGAATATAAAACTATGTAATGGGGGGCTTTGGGGAGAAGAAGCAAAAAGAAAAACAAAAGATTGGCAACAGATGTTAGCTCAGGTGCCAATCTTCGAGAAAAAAAAGTTAATAAAGTAGAAACTATAATGTTTCTTCACTTAAAATCTTTTATTAAGTGTACTAATGGTAAACACATACTAATCTTAGGAAAGCTAGTGATTAGAGAGGGTTCAGTCCCTAATTTGAGAATTTGAATATCACTAAATAAATTATCAAATATAAGTAGCACTAACAACATAAGCTAAATTTAAGGACTACACAGCTCAGGGACTGTTCAGGTTATTCCACCAAGTACAAAACTAACATTAAAAATAACAGTATCATTGAAGAGAAGCCTGAACTTCAGGCCCACCCAGCAGTAACAAGGCACCCCTCTCACCCCAGGCTGTAAATAAAGGCCAATGACTGGGGTGGGGGGAGGGGGGGACTTCCACCCCCACCTCACAGTAATGAGGAAGTGATCCCTTTTCCCCTGCTGGCATGGTGTCAGAGAAGGTGTATTAAAACAGAAGATTTAAATAAGATCCAGAGTTTCATATCATAATACCCAAATGTCCAGGATATAATCAAAATCACTTGTCATACCAAGAACAAGGAAAATCTCAACTTGAACAAGGAAAGGCAATCAACTGATGCCAACACCAAGATGACACAGGTGCTGGAATCATCTGACAAGGATTTTAAAGCAGCTATCACAAAAAAAATGTTTCAAAAAGCAGTTATGAACACACATGAAACAAATGAAAAATAGAAAGTCTCAGCGAAGAAATAGCAGATAAAATACAATAGCTGAAATTAAAACTCACTAGGTGGGCTCAGTAACAGAATGAAGATGACAGAGGAAAGAATCAGTGAAACTGAAGATAGAAACAACAGAAATTACCCAATCTGAACAACAAAGAAAAAATAGATTTAACAAAATGATCAGTGTCAACCACCTGTAAGCACTATACAAAAGATCTACCATTCATGTCATCCAAGTCCTGGAATAAAAAAGAGAAAGAGTGCAGGCCTAAAAAGTACTCAAAAAATTATGGCTGAAAACTTCACAAATTTGGCAAAAGGCATAAACCTACATATTCAAGGAGCTGAGCAAACTCCAGGAAAAATCGAAAGAAATCCATGCCAAGATACATCATAACTAAACTCTTTGAAAACTAAAGACAAAGAGAAAGATTTTGAAAGTAGTGAGAGAGAAACTACATCTTACTGAGAAGGGAAAAACAATTGGAATGACAGCAGGTATCTCATCAGAAACCACAGAAGCAGAAGGACGTGGCACAATATTTTTCAAATGCTGGGAAAAAAAAGAACTGTCAGCCCAGAATTCTATATCCAGCAAAAATATCCTTCAGGAAAAAAGGGAAATCAAGACATTTTCAGTTGAAGGGAAACTGAGAGACTTGTTGCCAGCAGACTTACCCTAAAAGAATGGCTACAGAAAGTTCTCTTAACAGAAATGGTAAGAATGCTAAGAAACCACTTTGTATTAAAAATGAAATGTGACTATTATATTCCATGATAATAAATAAACACTATTTTATGTGGATGATTAGAGTATTGTCTGATTAACACACCATGCAAAATTCTATACTATAAAATAATTTAGAGGTGACAAATGTAATGTTTGGGTTATTTCCACAAAAAGCTAGACATCATGAGCTCTTAGTCAAGTCTATAACCTCCTATTTGATATACAACTATCTATGCTGGAAAGTCAAATTCAACTTAAATCACATCAGCTGACAACAAGTTTTTCAAAAATGTAACCTGCTGTGAGTGCTAATACTGCCTATTGACCCAGCAATTCCACTTCTGGGTATAAGCCCTAAGGAACTGAAAGCAAAGACCCATACAGATACTTGTACGCCCATGCTCAAAGCAGCATTATTCACAACAGCCAAAAGGTGGAAACAACCCAATTGTCCATAGACAGATGAACAGGTAAATAAAATGGAAGGAACTTAAAAAGGAAGTAAATTCTGATGCATGCTACAACATGGATGAACCTTGAGGACATGGTGCTAAATTAAATAAACACTGTATGATTCCCCTTACATGAGGCACGTACAGTAGTCAAATTCATAGACACAAAAAATATAATGGTGGTTTCCAGGGACTAGGGGGAGGGAGAAATGGGAAGTTGTTGTCTAATGGGTACAGAGTTTCAGTTTTGCAAGATAAAAAAGATTTCTGTGGATGGATGATGGTGATGACAGCACAAAAATATGATATGGTCATACATCACTTAACGACAGGAATGTGTTCTGAGAAATGTGTCATTGGGTGACTTTGTCATTGTGCAAACATCATAGAGTGTACCTATACAAACCTAGACGGTATAGCCTACTACACACCCCGGCTGTGTGGTACTAATCTTATGGGACCACCCTCATATATGCAGTCTGTTGTTGACCGACATGTCGTTATGTGGTACATGACTGTATACTTAATGTCACTGAACCGTACACTTAAAAATGCTTAAGATTGTAAATTTTATGTTACGTATTTTTACCACAATTTTAAAAAAATTTTAATTAAAAAATAAAATATACCATTTATTGAGTACTTACTGTGTACCAGGCACTACGCTAAGAGCTTTCCATATAGTTCCTTATTTCTCCTCCCAACAACTTTTGAGGAAGATAGCATGATCCCATTTGACACATGAAGACACTGGCTTTACATAACTTGACCAAAGTTCAACAAGTGAAAAATGGAGTTAAAATTCAAACTGAGGCTGGTGAGGCTCTGAAACCCATTCTCTCTAACCCATGATGGTAAAGGACTATTTGTTTCAAAGGCCCTAACATAAAGCACTGCTGAGTCTCAGAACAATTTGATCTTTTCAAGTAAGGAAAAACAACTTATGGTGGCTAATGGAGAAAGATACAAATGGCATCGATATATGGCATGAAAAACATGGCATCGCTACAGAAGGACTAATTCTTCAAAACCTAAACTGTAATACCAAAATACTTTCCATAAAACTTCAAGATCCATATATTAGGGGTATTCTAATTACACAGGATCAAGAGATTCTTAACTGTAAAACAGAAAAGAAAATTTTAATTCTTATAACATTGTGGAACATGGAACAGAAACAAGTAACTCTTTTCCTTTCCTACACTTGCTTTTAGAGAAATAAAATAACATTAGCACAACCAATGACCAAACTAAGTCAAGTCTTGCAGCTGGTGCTCCTTTACAACCTGTCGGGTTTCAGAATAAACCCCTAACTTCGGTAGTCTCTGACCTTTTCTTTCACTTTAATGGAATTTCTACACACTCATCTCTCCCTATTTTACCATGTTCTCCAGAACTCTTCTGATAACATCTCCTAACCCCACCTGGACCCCACAGTCAAATACTGGAATGCTGCCCTCCCCAGCCCCAGACCCTCTGACCTTCTTCCATTCCTGTGTTTCAATTCCAAGCCTGGATTCACCCCGACGCCCACTCTCTCCAGGGCCACCACTCACACCTATGATGACTTTGTCCCTTCCTCTAGCAGACCAAGGCAGAGAGCTTAGGCAGGAAAGTGGGGGCTGAATTGCAGCCCCCTACAAGCCTGATGACACAACTGTATACAATGACCCTGACTCTGCTCCTCTCTCACCTGGGCCTCAAAACATCCCTTCAGAAAGACCTAGAAAGATGCTGTTCAACATGAACTGGATTCAGCAACCGGCTCTTCATGTCTTATCACACTCCTGATGGTGGTTGTTTCTGATATTCCAGTCAAACTCCAAGACCCCATATCCACCCTCACTCTCCTAGTGGAGTTACCGACAGGACTGAAGCCAGCTATGGAGCGGAACCCTCAGCTCTCCACAATTTTCCCTCACCACGCTCTCTCAACCCCCACATTTCTTCCCATGCTCCTAAGAAAAACTTTAAACTTGTTAGAAATCAGTTGGTCTACTCCATGCTTAGGCCACACCACCAAGTCCTAAGGTACAGTTCTGAGATCCTGTGGGGAAACTATGAAAGGGAGAATGCAAGACAACAGAGGGCCAGCTGGGCGGGAATGGTGGTCAGAGCCAATGCATACCAGTCAAGTCCCTTTATATTGTCTCCAGTGGCTACCTCAGGGGATTCTAACTTGGTCACAAAGAATGTGGCCCTACCTTCCATCCCCTCTAAACCCACAGCCAGTAAGACAGACTCAAGATAAAAGCAAGTACAGTGCTTTTTGTTCCTCAACCACAAGGGAAAATATTCTCTTAATCAAATAAGACTCAAGAAGATAATAATCTGGTTTACAACTTGGTCTGTTCCTTCAGCGAATCCTTATTATAGGGCCATTATGTCCCAGTCCCCATGCTAGGCATTGTTGCCAGGATTAAATGAGACAACAGATGAAAGCATTCGGTAAACTGTAAAGAAACACACATTTATCGGTTATTCTCCTCCTTCCCCTCCCCACAACCAGACTATGCGTTTCTCATGGGCAGAACGTATATCTTTGTACGCTGCCTGGCACAGAGCAGACCCTCCGGGAATGTTTGCTGAGTGACTTCGGCGGTGCATATCCGCGGCTGAAACCCCTCTCCTCTCCATTCCATTGGCCTTCGGCCCTGACACAAGCCTTGGCCACGACAGCCTCCAAGCTCACGTCCCTGGCTCTTGTGACTTTTCTCTCCTTTTCAGAATATGAACCTACACCTTCTTTTTAGATTAGAGAACAACCGCATGGAATAAAGTTAGGCTACTAAGTCAAATGCTCACTTATTTCTAGAGTCAAGAGATGTATTATGCCTATGAGTCGTTATGTTAGTGAACAAAGCTAAGGAAAAATCAAAACAAAACCCTAGAGAATACAGAAAGTGAACTGATTGGTCCATTTAAAATATTCCGCCCCCTAGCAAGCTTACTCTCGAAGGGCCACGCTGGCTTCTGGATGTGGGGTTGGCCTCCTCTTCTTCCTCTTTCTCACAAAAGAAAACAAAGGAAAGAAAAAAAATCCCTCATAACAGACCGCCGTCTTTCACATTGCAGCCACATCTTCGAAGGTTCAACGACACCTACTTTGACATACGTAAAAGCTAGAACGAGAGCAGTGGTTTAATTTCCCCTATTTAATTTCTTCCTCACAACACCTGAATTGTTTATCTCACACATCCATCAGAAGACTTGAACAACTGGAGCTTTTTGCCCAATAGGACGCAGAAATCCAAACAATGGTAAAACAAAATTCTGACAGGTATATGAACTACAACCTCTCCTGATTTTTTATAACAACGTTCTGTAATATGTATATTGTGCAGTAAAAGTTCACATACTTTAATCCAGTGAAATAACTCTCACTGCAGCACTGCTTTTTTCCATCTAAGCTTTTGTAGTTCCATTTTAAACCCTACCCCTTTTCCACCGTGTATGTGGCTTTCTTCCCTGTTACCAAAAGTAACTTCGTCGATGAAATATTAGCATGTTTAGGTGGGTGCTCAATAAACATTTGTTCAATAAATGAATAAATGAATGAATAATTGTAAAATGCTGGACTAAGGCCCCCTGAGAGGTTCGCGTTAGTTCATAGAATTATGTGCTTGTATTTCCAGGTACATCTAAACAGGACTTGATAACAGGCATCAAGTAGCAGTTAAACATGAATGCATTTCTGTCGTAATAATTCCACTTCAAAATAGTGTATAATTCAAACTAGAACGAATATATGCTGAGATAGAGTTCATGTACAATCATAGCACTAGTATTAATACACTTCAACATAGGATTTGAAACATTAATACTAATATGGAAATAATTAATAACCTAAATGGCAATGTGTTTGTAAAACAAAAGGTCTAAAAGTAAAGAAGAATGCATTATGGTAAACCTAAATGTATGCGTTCGAAAATGTAATCAACACAATTTCTTACTGAACATACTTTTAAAAGAAGGCTGTGCAAAGGAGTGT
This sequence comes from Equus quagga, assembly GCF_021613505.1. NCBI lineage: Eukaryota > Metazoa > Chordata > Mammalia > Perissodactyla > Equidae > Equus > Equus quagga. The sequence continues at coordinate 62,336,967 of NC_060269.1, forward strand.
CTGTTACAGCCAGTTAACAAGGAGCTTCTTAATATGGGACTTTTCTCATTTTAAGATAGTAACAAGTAGGCCAGAGACAATATATTGGTAGGAAACTTTATTGGGTATAACAGCTAATATTTATTATCAAATCTTAAGTCTAACAGTTAAACACTATAAAATGTAGCTTTACTAGTATCGAAAAATTTAATATTTCTTAAGGTATGTTCTAACGTCTTTGTTTTTAAATTCACTTACTTTTTATTATACTGTTGGAAAATAACTGGACATAAAATAGTCTGGATATAAGATAAGTTTGCTCTTACCGAATTCGCTACAAAGAAATTAGAAAACAAGCTAGCAAATAATTCCTTTAACTTTAAGTGAAAATAGTCTTAAATAAACTAAAGAAGTCATATATTCAGCAAACCTAAATGACGAGATTATATTAAATGTTTAAGAAGTAAATGAAAGTAAACATAAATCGGTAATAAGACGGTCAGTATTAAAATGTAGCTCTAATTTAAACTTATTTATTGAACTTTCTCTTTGTTTTATATATTGTTGGGTTTTAGTGTAGGCGTGAATGATCCTGTGATCAGTTCAAAAAAGGAAGACTGGAGCCACGCAAACATCTCCTTCCCAGTGCCTATCAGCAAGTCTTTTATCTCTTGGCGTCCATTTTAGGAGTATCAGCGAGGTGGTGTATAAAGAAGCTTATAAAACAAAGGTTGTCATTTTGGCAACCCACATGAACATTAAGTGATTTCATTTTATTGAAGATCAAAATGTTCATTAGTGAAAAACTTGAAGGAAATACTTAAGCTTAACTATACAGACACCTGTATTAGATTTCATATATTTTTAAATCACATTTGTATATTAAATGCCATTCTGAGAAGTGCTGATGTGTCATTAAAATACCATAAAAACCATTTAAACAATTGATTATTTAAGGTACGCAATAATATAAAACTATAAACAGAAAGAAATTTTGTGAAGAGATTAACAAATCCATGATTACATACTCAAAACAAAAGCAGAGATCCTGAAGCAGCCTTTTAGCCTGCCCAAAATGATTAGTACTTACATGAACATACACGATTTTCCTAGATTCTTTAAGTATATAAAATACAAAGAAAATATATTGCAGGAAGTCATAACCTAATCCTACAACTCAAACTCTTCTTTAGAAATAGAATACTTAACTGACAATGAGGGGGTTCCACAAAAATACGTGCCTGACAGCTAGCCTCTCCTACAGTAATGCTGATTTTTAAGAGCAGAATTATCACAATCCAACTATAGCCAGGCCTAATAGGAAGTATTTATTGCTAAGAAATTAGATATAAAGTAGATATCTAAGTAAAATACTGGGTAGCATTGAAAAGAAAATCGATGAACTTTCTAGATTTTCCTTCTACTTAAAACATTGAGAGAGCCAAGCTATAGTAATCGTTTAATTATACAATCTAATCAACTACAAATAATGGAATTTTTCTCCAAGTATTTCAAACACAGCTCACTATTTCTTATCTAGAAGATTTAAATTTCTCTTCTCTACCATTCCCAGCCATTTCTGCCAACATCATAAAAATTACCTTTTATCATCTCCTTCTCACAATGAGAATTCCCTAATCGCACACATCTTTTAGACATAGACACCTCCCCACCCACCTCCCCACCCACCTCCAAAAACTGGTTCAGAGCAAAGACACACACAAAAATAATGACCAAGCTCACATTTCTTGTTTGCCCTTCATGCGAAGTCTGGTGTCTTCAGCTTGCCTTTCTGGTCTTCAGTGTTGTCACTCATTGCTGGGGGATGTAGTTTAGGACAGCATGAAGCAGCAGAAATAAAAGCTGTTGCTTTAAGAAAACGTTTTCTTAAACACATGGATAAAACAACTTTTACTCTGACTTCCTGGCTGGGTTGCATAAAATCTTAGAAAGGCTCCTTGAAAAGTGAATGTCTACAAATGGGAAAAAAATAAAATAAAATCTCAAAACTTACGTTCTGAACACATTCCGAAGGATGTCTGATTGGATTTGAAAGCAGGTTTGTATTGATGAACAAACTTTATTTTGTAGAAAATTAACATTCTCTCTAATTAGAAGTTTGCCTTTCCATCTTCTATATTAATCCTGTCCCTCATGGTATAATCATACATGCAAAAAATCAAATACAGTATTTCCCAAATGCATGGACACTGTGGAAGCTTCATTTTGAAAACGGCTTTTATTTCCCTTAATACTGGTGACTAAACGTCATTGTATGTACCAACACTTTCAAATAGCCCAAGAGACTTAAAAAGCCTTCTAAGTTTGAAAACCAAAAAGTTCTGAGTTTTTCTGTACCCCAGGACGGTTTTCTTTCCTGAAGCTCAAGCCGAGAAAGCAGACAAAAGAAGCTGATTTGACTGAGCTGTGCCAAGTCTTGCCTTTTTTTCTTTCCTCAGCTCTCCCTCTGCCTCTCTCTCCCTCTCTCTCTCTTTCTCTCTCTCACTCTTTTGCTCCCAGTATGGCAACCTTCCGAGCAGTCTTGGCGGAGGTCCAGCCTGTGCCAGTCTGTCTGAATTCTTGTCTCCAAAAGATGTCCTTTGCGGATCAATTAATACATCTGAAAACAGGAAACTGTGGTACGGTACCCAAATCCTGGCACCAACAGCATCGACTTCTGCCAAATCACCTTACAGATTTCATGGCATCCTACCTTTCATAATTATTACTAACATGTTCCCGGAGCAATAATGGAGTACTAGAAGCCATTCAGTGTTCAGCGATAAGGAATCTGTTCTCTAGAAATGTCCATATGCGACATATGCACAACCTGCAGTAAATCAAAATTCTCCTGTGAGAAGAGATGTATGTAACTTTAATAAGCACCACATACTGTATTTCTTTTTATAAGACTTGTTTTTCCTTGCCTTGCTGCAAAGAATCATGGGAGAATAGGAAAGGAGGCATGCAGATTAAAATTAAAACCGTATGCCCAAATAAGTCATGTTTTATCCTATGGGAAAAGAACATAGTTGTCATTGATCAGCAATTCCTATTTTTAAGGAAATCCTAATATAAAGTGTACCTATCCAAAATTTTACTGAAGATAAAGGGCGAAATAATTCTTTTCAAAACATAAATATCAATTAAAAGGGAAAGAAAAAACTTAGGGTTGAATTAGTAAAATTAAGCATCTTTTCATATTTTGAAACTCAAGTTTCAACATAGCCACTTGTTTACTAAATTCATAATAGTACATTCTAACAAGTACAAATAAATACTGTTTATTTTTACGTGTAGCAGGCACATCTTTTGAAGCAAAATAGCTGGTCTGAGCTTCACACATCTACCCATCCTTTGCTAACCAATTAATACATTTGAAAACAGGAGACGGTGGTACAGTACCCAAATTATGGCATGAACAGCATCAACTTCTGCCAAATCATTTTCTGCCATTTTGTTTACTAAATCACTTTTACCTTTGTTGCTTGAAAACGCAGAATAGCCACACTCTAGGATCACCATGGTTTCATAGAAAAAAACCAGAATAGTAGGTTCTAATCCTTGGCTCTGTCTTTATAATTTATGTATCCTCAATGTCTCAAAATGCTTAATCTACATAATCCTCAGTTTGCTCTAATATCAAATATAAAAATCAGTGATTCCTCCTCTGTGCTCCCAAAATACTCTGTTTATACTCATTATACCTCCATTTTAATTGTAGAGTAATTTGTTGAGTATGTGTCCTCTACCAACCAAACGTGTCATCCTCACAGGCAGGACGTGTGTCTTCTACCTAACGAAACTGAAAGTCTTGAGCCTTTCACATGCGGGTGCTCAGCAAATCTATTAGGTGAATGAATTATGGGGACGGAGCACATGAATATCACTCTCAAGTTCTATAAAACTATGAAATATGATAATGAAAAACAAAACGACACATTACTAAATCATACACTTGACAGAGCAGAGAAATGCTACAGAGAAATCATAAGGATTGAATTAAAGCACTAACAAAGGTGTCCATGCTATCCTTTCAAACAGAGATGTGAAACATGGGCAGGATGACAGTGCAGTGGGAATTTATAATCAAACTGTTGTAAACTACAGACAAGGAATCTTGAAAGCAGCAACAAGCCACTCCTCATGTACAAGGGAGCCTGGATAAGATTAACATCTGACTGCTCACTGGAAACCATGGAGGCCAGAAGGCAGTGGGATGACACATTCAAAGTGCTGAAAGAAAAAACATCATCCATCAAGAATTCTGTATCACCAAAATCTCCTTCAAAGATCTGGGAGACGTTAAGACATTCCCAGATAAACAAAAACAGAGAGTTTATTGCTAGTGGACCTCCCTGTAAGAAATACTAAAGGAATTTTCCTTCAGGCTGAAATGAAAGGAAACTAGACAGTAACTCGAATCCACATGCAGAAATAAAGAGCACAAGTAAAGGCAATTACAGAAGTAAATATTAAAGACAGTATCAATATATTTTGTCTGTAACTCTTTCTTCTATCTGATTTGAAAGATGATAGCATAAAGCAATAATTATAAATCTATGCTGACAGGCACACAATGTATGAAGTGTAATTTTTGACAACAGAATAAAAGAGGGATAGAACAGAACTACATAGGAGCAACTTTTTTGTATACTATTGAAATTAAGTTGGAATAATCTGAATTTGACTGTTATAAATTAAGATGTTAACTGTAATCCCCAAAGTAGTCACTAAGAAAACAAGGGAATTAATAGAAAAATATTTACTTAACACAAAAGAAGGCAGTAATGAAGAACAGAGGAATAACAAAGACAAAGACATATAGAAAATAGCAAAATGGTAGAAGTAAATCCAACCTCATCAGTATTTACATTAAACTTAAATGAACTACAGACTCCAATTAAAAGACAGAGATTGGCAGAACGGATAAAAATAAATGATCCAACTATATGCTGCCTATAAGAGACACAGTTTAGATTCAAACATACAAACAGGTTGAAAGTAAAAGGATAAAAAATATATATATAGTATGCAAACAGCAACCAAAAGAAAGCTAGAGTGGTTATACTAATGTAGACAAAATAGACTAAGAAAATATTGTCACTAGAGACAAATAAGAACATTTTATAATGATAAAAGAGTCAATTCATCAAGAAGATACAACCATTATAAACATACATACACATAACAAAAGAGGCCCAAAATACATAAAGAAAAAAAAATAATTGAGGGAAGAAATAAGACAATTCAACAAATAGACAATTCTGTAATAATAGTTGCAGGCATCAACATTCCACTTTCAATAATGGACAGAACAATTACACAGAAGTTCAGCAAGGAAAGAGAAGACTTGAACAACACTATAAAACAACTGGACCTAACAGACGTCTATAGCATACTCCACTCAGGAACAGCAGAATGCACATTCTTCTCAAGCACACATGGAATATTCTCCAGGACAAACAATATGTTAGGACATAAAACAAGCCTCAATAAATTTAAAAGAATTGACATCATACAAAGCATTTCTCCAACCACAAAGGAATAAAAGGAGAAATGAATCACAGGAAAAAAAGATTGGGAAAATCACAGATATATGGAAATTAAATAACGCTCCTAAATAACCAATGAAGAAATAATAAAGTCTAGAGTAGAGAGAAATGAAATAGAGAATAGAAAAACCATAAAGAAAATCAGACAAAGATATTGCAGGAAAACTACAGGCCTATATCCCTTTTGAATTTAGATGCAAAAATTCTGAACAAAATATTAGCAAGCTGAATCTAGCAACATATGAAAAGGATTATAAACCATGATCAAGTGAGATTTATCCCAGGAACACAAGGTTGATTCAACAAAGAAAAATCAATCAATGTAATAGACCATATTAATAGAATAAAGGACAGAAACCACTTGATCATCTCAACAGACAGAGAAAAAGCATTTGACAAAACCCAACACCCTTTCATGAGTAGAAACTTGGATCTACATAAAGAAGGGAAGATCTGTGAAGAAGAAATAAGGAAAGTAAATAAAAACTTTTATTTTTCTTATTTTTAAGTGTATAAGAGAGAACAATTTGTTCAAAGTAATAGCAACAATGTACTCGATTATATACACTTATGTGTGTATATATATATATGCTTACGCATGCTTATATATAAATAATTGAATGACAGTAAAGATACAAGGGACAGAAGGGAAAAATTAGGATTATTTGTTATTATAAGGTACTTACACTACTTGTGAAGTAGTGTGGTGTTATTGGAAAGTGTATTTGGATTAGTTGTAAATGAATATTGAAAACTCTAGGGCAATCACTAAAACAGCTTTAAAAAAAACTGATATACTAAGAAAGGAGAGAAGATGGAATCATATAAATTGCTCAATTAAAACAACAAAAGGCAGAAAAAGAGTGGAAGACGAAAATAGAAACACAAAACAAGGGCAACAAAAAAAAGAACAGTAACAAATATGGTAGATATTTATCCAACAATCAATAATCACTTTGAATGTCAGTGGTCTACATGTACCAATTCAAAGACAGACAGTGTCAGAGTGGATCAAAACACATGTCCATGCAAAACCTTATACACAAATGTTCACAGCAGCATCATTCATAATAGCCAAAAAGTGAAAATAATCCAAATGTCCGTCAACTGTTGAATAGGTAAACAAAATGTGTTCTATCCATTCAATGGAATATTATTTGGCAACAAAAAGGAATGAAGCACTGATACATGCTATAATATGGATGAACCATTGAAAAAATTATGCTAAGTGAAAGAAGCCAGACACAAAAGTCCACATATTGTATGATTCTATTTATATGAAAGGTCTAGAATAGGCAAATCCATAGACACAAGGCTAATGGTTGCCAGGGACTAGACAGAGAGAAGAATGGGGAGTGGCTGCTAATGGGTATGGGGTTTACTTTTGGAGCAATGAAAATGTTCTGGAATTAGGGGTGATGGTTGCACAAGCTAGTAAATATACTACAAACCACCGGATTGTATACTATACAATGGTGGATTTTACGGTATGTGAATTATATCTCAATTTTTTATAAAGTTACAATCATCTCTCTAGTATTTTTGAGTGTCGTAAATGATTACACCCCAAGGTAAACCCACAAAAGCTCTTTTAGCCTCTTCCATAGAGGAAAAAATACTATACATTAGCTAAAACCTGGCCCACATGAATCAACCCAGCACATTCTAGTGCCTTACTCTGCTTTGACTTCTTGGTTCTATCCCAGCCAACTCCAGCATTCCTGGTTCCATGCAAACACCATTCCCTTCTTCCCCTCTCCTGGTTCTGACTCTTCAGATAGTTCCTGCTCTCCTGGACTTCCAGGCCCTCCTTGAAGCACCCAGTCACTCTGTCTTCCCTCCCTAACTGCCAGGCCCTAGTGAATTCAAATTTTGACAGCCAGCCTCCTCTATACATTAGCAAATCTTCTCTTCCCACAACTGGCCTCGCTCTTCACACGCACCCGTCTCAGCAGGCTTACTGAGGCCTTCTCAGTGCTAACCTATGATCTGACTCAGCCCTTTCATCCCTGCCTCTCCACCTCCCTGTGGTTACCTCCCCCAGCCACCCACTTGGACAGGACAGTACTTTGTGCCCACACAGGATACTGACCATGGGACTGTAAATTCACAACGATAAATTCACAAATATGGGCATTTTCCTTCCAGTGTATACTGCTTATTTGATTTACTGGGGGCCTCAAAAGCTTCTTTTGATTCAAGCTCTCAGATAGAAAGTACAATCAGAAGAGACCGGTTCTTAGAAGTTTTATAGAGCCTATAACTTAGTGGTTGCAGAGGTGAACATGGTTAAGTCTCTCTACAGACTTAGCAGAAGTCTACTGAGGGTAGCAGAAGAAACAAGAGGTTTTTCATACTTTTTTACCAGGAGCCCTGGAGTCCCCCAGATGCTGCAGGGCCTTAAAAGAGGACAAAGAAAGGAGAAGCAGGCAAGTTTCTAGGACAACACCCCCGTATCAACCAGAGTAGCTCTGTTTTTATGATTTATATGTATGGGGTTCACACAAGATTTTGTTTGACAAAAAAGTCTTTCTAAAAAGGAAAGTTTAAGATCCTTTGGTTTTAAGCCAATCTAGGAAAACTCTCCCTAATGAGCTAAGCTAACAAGAACTTTTGACTTTGTGGCCCTCTCAGGATACTTACAACATGAGCTAATGTTGTCGTCTGAGATTTAAGAAAGCAATGGGGAGCTACTCCCTAACCATATCAAGAATATATCTACCTTGTCCACACGATAAAAAATGGAGGAAAACAGAATTATTGGACCATTTCCCTACTTTCTTTCCTTCCCTAGATTTAGATTTTTAGATCTAAAATATGAAACCCCAAAGAGCACAGGTCTGGACTTTTCCAGCTATTGACTAAGTCTTGAATACAGTTGTCTAGTCAGGAATAATGCTCTCAAGCATTATCTGAACAACCACCATGTGCCAGGCACGTGCCCTCTTAGCCTCTCACATAGAGGACCCATGGAGCAGGTATGTGAACAAGCAATTACAATTACAGGTCACCCATCAGCTAGGATAGAAGCACGCGCACTACATCCTAGGAACAGGAAGGAAACAACCTGCTCAAGAGTCATCTACCAACCAATCAAAAGTCAAATCCATGTCACTTTAGTTAGAATAAAGAGAGAAGTTTAAAAAGTGTATTCACTCATTTTACACATATTTGTTGTGTTCATATCATGCTTAAAGCAGTAAGCTAAGGATCTGGGAAATCCAGAGGCACACCAGAAATCACCCCAGCCCTCAGGAAGCTTAATGTCTAGTATGAAGAAAAGACACTTAGAAAATACCACACTTTAGGTGATGTGTTATTATTTAAATATCTCCCCAAATCCTAACTCTTCCATGTTCCTTCCTGGTGTCATAAAAGATAAATTGCCTTTCCACAGAGCCTGAATATGGAATTGTGATGGCCAATCTTCCTAAGGTCAATCCAAATTACAACCGTGCTCTCTCTCCCCCATCTCCTCTCTGTTTCTCTCCCTCTCCTCTTTCTCTTCTCTCTTCATTCTCCACCATTACACACTTAGTCATTATCTGCAGTCATTGATTTACTAAGTCAGTATTTACTGAGCACCTGCTTATGTACAAAATGTGGGGTTAGAAGCCACAATGAACACAAAAGTGAAATTAAAAAAAGGTACTCATGCACTAATAATAATAACCATGATAATAATCACCTTCACATTCCTTAATTCATTCACTCCTCACCCAACTTTTGGAGGAAGATAGGTGTTATTTTACTCTATAGATGAGGAAACTGACATCAGAAGTTATATGACTTTTCCAGACCATCAGACACATATCTAGAGTATGGAAAATTGAAGCAACTATTCCAAGTTCCATTATTTAATGAATTCAGGAAGATGGAATGAACATAGGTGGCCTCATACATGCCACTACCTACTGAATGCTCCCTCTGAATGGTTAATAGGCACCTCAAACTCAACTTGGCCAAACCAGAACTCTTGATTTTTCTTAAATAAGTTCATTCCTCTTTCAGCCTCCATTAAATAGTAGCACCAAACACTCAATTGCTGAACCCAAAAACTCAAGAGTCATTCTTGACTCATCCCTCATCACCCCCTAGAAAGGCTCAAAGAAAAAGATGGATAATACCAGGTGTTGGTGAGAACGTTGGAAAGTGGAACCCTCATGCATTGCTGGTGGGAATGTAAAATGGTAGTTTATCAGTTTCTTCAAAGCTCAACTTACGTTTACCATAGGAACCAGCAATTTTCACCCCTAAGTCCACCCATCAGAAAACATATGTCCATACAAATACCTGCACATGGACATTCACTGAAGAATTAACAGCCAAAAACTGAAAACAATCCAGAAGTCCACCACATGGTGAGTGGATAAACAAAATGTGGTCTGTCTATTGTTACTACACAATAAAAAGGCACAAGTTACTAACACATGCAACAACATAGATGAACCTCAGAAACATTGTGCTAACTGAAAGAAGTCAAACAGAAAAGACTACACATTGTATGATTCCATTTCTATGAAATACTTTTAAAAAGAGAAAACTATACAGACAGAAAGCAGATCAATTGTTGCCTGCTGCTAGGGTAGGAGAGGGGATTGACTGCAAATGGGCAGGAGACAACTTTGGAGGCTGATGAAAGTGTTTCAGACTGGACTGTGTTGATGTTTCCCAACTGTAGACATTTATTAAAAATCATAAAGCTGTACACTCAGAATAGGTGAATTTTATGGTCCAGAAATGATACCTCACTACAGGCAGACAACAACTAAGTATTTAGCAACATTTACTGCATCCAAGGCAATGTATTAGGCCCTAAAGGGATTATTGAGATGACTAAGGTATTCTTCCCATCCTAAAGAGATTCTAGTCCTTTTCTTCTAGTTGTAGAAACAGGACATATACATGGAAATAATCAACATCATATACCAAAAAATGACAGCCAAATAAACGGAAGAGGCAATGAAAGTGGTACAGTCTGGAGGAAGGAGAGAAGATTGGAGCAAGGTGTTCAGGGAGGTCGTACAGAGGATGCTAGTTTTAAATGGGGCCTTGAAAGATGAATGAAAACCAGAAAAGTGGAACCTGGAGGACATTCTTGAGAAAAAAAATCCAAAGGCAGGAATGCTCAAGACATGTCAGCAATCAGTGGGGCAGTCTGGCGTCCAGAGAGGCCCACAAGGAGAGCAGAAAGGGTCGCAAGCCAGCTGAGGACCAAAACGAAGGCCCCAAGCACGTGCTGTCTCTGGGGTTTCACCAAACCTCAGGCATCTGAGTACCATCTTCACAATTTTTGCCATACTTGAAATTCTAGGATGATTTGTTTATTTACTTAACACTCTTTAAACTCACTTCTGTATTAACCTAGATTACTTTTTCAAGGAAACTTTATAATGCAACTATAAAATAAAGACCAGCATCATTTGCCAGAAGTAGAAAACACTATAAAAATGGCTATTATTAAATTGTCAAAGCCTGTAGCTGTCTCTAAGCGTGAGGCCTATCTCTATTAAAAAGAGAGATTAACAAGTGTTAGAGAAGGGTTAAAACTCTCTAGCACCAAACTGACACTTTCATCCTGATATAATCAGAAGAGCTGAAAGATAACTGAAAAAAGGAATAGCTTTCTCACTGTGGTCCACGTTATTTAATGCCACACCCTGAACCATCTAATATCATCTTGTATTAGGAGTCCCACCTTTGGGGAAATGCTCATGTACAGTAAATCCTAGAAAAGCAGGGTGATGAGTATAACATTAACTAATATTCATTTAGTACTTACTATGTGTCAGACACAATCTAAACACTTCTCATTTTATTTCATTTAATCCTCATAATAATAATGCCTACCTCATAAGGGTATTATAAACCCATTTTTGAGGCTAGGAAACTGAGGCACACAGAGTTTAACTAACTTGCCCAAGGTCATACAACTTGCCCAAGGTCATACAGTTAATAAATGGCAGAGCTGGAACTGAACCTAGGCAGTCTGTCTCCAGTCTGGCACATAACCACTGCAGCTGAGCTGATCCTCACATGAAATGATATTTCAGAGAGATTTATCTGGCTATGATTTGTCTGCTGACTAAAGGAAGGAGCGGCCAGAAGACTAGTGCAATGACCCAGGCATCAGATCCCATGAGCCAGCTGGGACCGGAGGGTTAATTGCCATTTCCTGTGGGCAGCAGAGGGCAGCAGAGGGCTGTGGAGCAAGAGCTGGGCCCCCGCCCAGTCTTCCACAGGGTGGCTTCTGGTGGAGCAGGGGAACCTGAAGGAACAAGGCCAAGGCCCAAGTCAGAGGCAAAGGCTACCCAGGGATGAGAAGGGCTGAGAACGCCACCATCCTCAGGGGGCCAGAAGAAGTCTATCCTGGAAGTTGGGATGAGCCCCAAGAGAAGTCAGAGATGCTAAAGGAGCAGCATGTAAAAGCAGCCAGGCAGCTCAAACACCAGGCCCTGCCCCTCGATCGCTGGGTAGCCACCCAAGACCCTCTGACAATCTGACAGTGCCCAAGTCCTCTCACATTTCATTTCCAAAACGCAGTCATGATCTCTTTTTTCATTTGTAAATGGATTTCAGGTCTTTCAAGAGTACAAAATTTGGCTGTACTTTGGCCTAAACCACTTCTCTTAAATTCAAAATATCCACTTAGGCCTGGTATCTCATTCTCAGAGAAAGTGTTTTAAAATTAAAATTAAGAAACACATTCAAATGCCATTTCAAGCTGCTGACAGGTCTGAAACAGCTTGAGTAGAGACACCGTTAATCCACACACATCAAAATTGTTTTATTACCTCAAATCTTCCAAAATCCTTGTTTGAAAAAAAAAAATAAGATAGCAGATAAAACTGTCAGAATAAGAAAAAAAGAAAACCTCTTTGAAGAAAATTTCCTATGCATGATTTTAAAAGAAAGACTGAAAACATTAAAAACAAAAACAACTGACCTGGACTATCCAATTTGACGCTTAACTCAGGCTTTGTTAAATAAGCAGAAAAATTAGACATTGTAAGTTTGTGATTTACACTTGGAAAAGCGTGATTTCTTATTTCCCAGGAGAAAAGCTTTAAGAGCATCAATAGATTTCTCTGGATATCAAATATTTCTCCATTATTGTGAGTAAATTATATTTAGATCAAAATCAGATGGATTAAATTTCCCTTAAAATACCCAAGAGATTTTAAAAATACAAGGAAACGTGCCACATTTCCAAAAACAATATTTTATCCTAATATCTCCATGGAAATGTCTCTCCATCAGAAATAAGTAGCCAGAAAACAAAACTAACCTGAGTTTTAGATGTACTAAGCTCAAAATAACTTATCAAAATTAGATTGTCATCTGCTGATACTAAAATGAAATTCATAATCTTTGGTGCCCTTTAGAAATCCCTGGAAATATGCCTTTACATTTTTGTTTTCAATATGGGAAAAATGTATGTGAATTAGTGATAAGTTGAATAGGAGTCCAAATTCTTTCAAACACTACATACACAACAAAGAATATAAACATGGTTAAGTATTTCCAAATTCTTGATAAATTCACCCCTTTGTCAGGGTCACAAGGTTCCTGGCTTAATTATTCTCATCTATGTTATTTTCGTCTTCCTGAACAAACTATAAACTCCTTAAGTGCAGAGATGATTAACTTTTTCAGTCATCTATCTGCACCATACTGAGCACATCTATTTGTTTACTAAAAATGTACTGAAGACCTAGTATGTGCAAGGTACCTTGGTAGGTGCTCCAGGGATAAGACAATGAAGCAGAAACAGTTCTTGCCTTCAAAGACATTACTGCAGAGTTGGGGGAGGTGAGGGGAGGGGCTGGGAAAACATATACATGTGACAAGACTAAGGGGGTTCACGAGTACCTCTTAGTGCAAAGAAGGGCACTCCAAATGCAACAGTCACTCATCCCCATCCCTTCTCCCCATTCTCTCTCCTACTTAGCTTGGCATCCAGTTCAAGCGCCAGTATTACAAAATTCAATCCCAAGTCCACATAGGAAAAGTCCATCATCTCTGAGAAAACAACTGGATAAGGTTTTTGAAATAGACGGTGAGGCCTTTAGAGCATGGATATTAGCTAGAACCCACAACAAAAAGAACTGCTAGATCCGTTCTGTGTGAGAAAAGAAGACGTAGATTTTCTCAGGAGGAAGCTGACAGAAATGAGGACTGAGAGGCGGTAGGTGAGCAGAACTGAGAGGTGCACGTCTGCCCTTGGGAAGGGCTCTGTGTGAGGAAGGGCCAGGGAGAAACCATGAATGGAGGGCTGGCCAGGCACGTGGGAGCAGGAATGTTTGAGGTAGGATTTTCACCTCCTTGCTGGGCCAGATGCAGTCAGCCTCTCTTCCATCACTCCTGCCCCAATCTCCAGTAAACTCTAGGACATTCTCACCTCTGTTATATGGGGTTTGGGTATATATAATGCTAAAGGGGTCAATGCAAGGTGAAAAAGAGATAGTGCCTGGGGATGCAGGAGCCTAGAGGCAGAGGTACGCAAGAGAACATAAGCATCCCATACACACACATGCACTCAAGTATTTAGAAAAATCTTAAGGGTGGCTTTGGATGTCCCTGGTTTGGAACTGGGGTTTGAGCCAAGAGCAGGAAGCCCCACATGGCAAGTGGGTTACAGTTAGCTATGCCAGGTTCAGACCACCAAAGTGGAGCCAGACCTTCAGAGCAGGACCCCTCCACATGGCCTCATCCAGACTGGCCATGTTTTGCGCTAGTTCTCATATGATACCTCCTGATCAACCCCTTCCTGATGGTGATATAGGATTGCCCTCAGACTAGATCTTGTACGCAGCCCTACCTGGGTCTGCCAGCTCCTGCTGTGTTGACCTGGTGTCTGGCCTCTCCTGCCCCAGCACTACCTTTGCATCAATCTGTGTTGTGACATTTCGCCCAAGCATTGCCCAAGCACCCAACCTCAACCTGCCTCTGCATTCCATTAGCTACTTCTCTTTCTAGACTGACACTTCACAGGACTACAGCTTGCTCCACAGCCACTGTGGAAGACCTGACACACAGTGATTGGGGGAGACAGTCTTTGGAAGGAAAAGCTGTAGACAAATTTCACATTTAGGAGACAGAGTTGTAGGCAGGTACAGAACCAATAGTCTACAAAGAACAAGGTCCAGTGTTGTCCATGTGGAAAGAACTTTTGCTCATTGATGAACCTACAACGTGGTTCTACTTCTAAACTGCCTGGGGGTTTGCTTCAACTGTACTTTCAAATATTCAGATATAGAAAAAAGCTTGGTCTCTAAGAAATTTCAAGAAGAAAGAAATCTTCAAGAAGATTTAAGAAAAATAGTCTGAAGGAAGCCATCCTATCAAATGAAATAAAAATAAAGAAGGATAACGTTAGTTCAGAGGCAGAGATAGATGCACAGTTGCCAAAGTAACTTCCTCCAGACTGAGACAGAGCTCATCAGGAAAAGTCGTGACTGGATTTGCAGCCATGTTGCATGCCTCCATTTTCTTTCTCTTCCTCTAAGTTTCCCTCAAGGGGAAAAAAGAACAGAAACAAAACAAGTGCAACCATGCAGGAAAGATGCAGGGCTTACGGCCAGAGTTAGTAAGCTTCACAGGAAAGGAGATTAAATCCGAAGGGAATAGAGGAAGCATTAAGCATAATACAAAGAAAGCACTTAAAATCATTGCATAATGGAAAAAGAACCTCCAGGAACTTTGCTTTCAAGCACTTTTTATAGATAAGCCAAAGGGAGGCCAGAGAAGGTAAGTAAATTACATAAAGGTGCACAGCAAATTAGTAGCACTGTCAAAACCCAGACCTTGTGAGCCCACCCACAGGGGTCATTCCACAGGGCCACAGAGGCTTCTCACCTTGGTTTTGGTGAGCAGAACAAGACTGGCCCTAGGAGAAAACTGGCTTATGGGGGTCGTTGCATAAGCCACGAACCCTATAATTATTAACTTCTGAAATGCCAAATATGTAAGACTAGTAAAAGTTCTCCTTTAAGAAGAAAAAAAAAATGGCCAAGATTTTATGATACAATACTTGATAATAGTTGGGCTTACCAACCAAGCTGTTAGTTTATACGAGAAGCTTGCATATCTGTAAATGTTATCACTTCTGGTGAGGAATGCTATAATTGGTGATGCTACCTTAACAGGCAGCTTTATTTTTCTAGAAAAAACATAAATACTGGATCATATTGCTGAGCCAGGTTCTACCACTCACCTGGTTCTTGCAACCTACTGTGTATGTGTCCCGTGCCCGGAGGGAAATGCTCAGTCTGTGGGCAAGGCCGGGGAGAAGCAAACCTCCAGCCTCCACGGGCACTGTCTCAGGGTGGGCTGCACAGGGACACTAGTGGGCAGGAATCCCCACCAGTGGCAGGACCTCTGAAAACGACTGTGAAAACCAGAACAATGTAAATGCCTTGCCTGCCTGTAGCCCTATCTTATTAGCCTTCTAATGTGGGTCTCGTGAAAAGCTAGCTAGAAACCACTGGCTTGATTCTCATTTGTGTTCCATAAAAGCCAAATCTGGAGTTAAGGGTAAGGAAGGCAACTATATTAGTTCCTTTACAAGTGATAAAAATCCAAGTTGAACTGGCTGAAACAAAAAGAGAGATGGAGAACGTGGGGTTTTCTTTCAAGGATTCCAAGGAAACGTTAAGCAGTGAATTGTAGGAAGGGCAGGAAGGCCCTTAGATCTCAGAAGCAGTGAGAACCTCAATGCAGCCAAGATTCTGCATTTCTGCCTCCTTGGGCATGCAGTTCTCCTCTCCTAGAGAAAACAGACCTTTTCCAGAGAAGAGCAATTCGAGAGCAACTGTGGATCCTGTCAGCTCCAGCATCATACAGTTTACAGCTCCGGTCTCTAGAGAGGAGGCATCAAGACGTAGGAGGGAGACTCGGCCCAGGAGGGTCAGATCCCACCCCAGGTAATGAACAGTACCGGGGCAGAGTCACGGTAGACAATGTAGTCTCGCAGGAGGCATGTGAAGGTGGCTGAAGTAGCTCCTAGACAAGGGTGCAGGGCAGACCATCCCGGGTGAGCATACAGCACCCACCCCCATCTCTATCGCACAGGGTACCAGGTCTGTAGGTAAGCATCTGCCCATACAAACCGCCCAAGCACATACTCTCTCCTTTGTCAGCTTCCATTCTTGTCTCCAATATGGCTTATTACACTCGATATCAAATTGTCTGAGGAGAGGGGGAGGAGAAGGAGGGGGAGGAGAAGGAGGGGAAGGAAAAGGAGGGTGTGGAGGAATGAGAAGGAGGAAGGAGGGATGGGAGGAGAAGAGTAAGGAGAGGGAGGGGAGGAACAAGAAGGAAGTTTCAAAACTGCAGACATCTCCATTGCACTCAACTCTCGCCCTCCAAAAAACAGTTACAATATACTTATTGGGAAACAGTAAATTTTCTCACATTGGCTTTGCATCAGTTCTAAATCAAAAAAGCTATTTTGTGTATTTCATTTCCTATGCTACTGTTCTTGACAGAAATTGGATGGGTTATATCCCAAAACCTTCAGAGAATTAGGCATGAAAATGAAAAAATCAGTACTAACACATAGAATGCCCTGAGATATGCCTCGACACATAGAAATCATACAGTAAGAATTTAAAGATAATTTGGAAAGATTAACATATAGCTGAGGACGGATGAATGGGACTAATGGACAACACGAGTCTCTTCCTAAAAAGACAAGAAGTGACATAACCCAGATCCCATGTGGTACTGATGATATCCAAAAGGACAGGATTGTAAGAAACTCATTAATAGACAACTTGTCAGAAATCTCAAAAGAGGGGAGAAGAGAAGAGGAAGGGGGGGCAGGGAGAATGAGAGAAGGAGGGATAGAGGGAAGGAGGGAGCAAGAAAGGCACACAGACCAAGAAATAACAATAAATTAAAAAACAAAAGGGGACAGGTAGTCAAGAAGTAAAATAATAATCCACAATGTAAAATGACAAAAAACAGTGCAAATTTAAACGGATTTATTTTCTCCACCATCCTCCCATATCTTCCCCCATCAGAATATACACATTTTATAGTCTCTCCCTTCTTTAAAAACTGTATCCCTTTTGAACTTAACAATCGCCCTATCTCCTTTCTGTTCCAGCCAAGCTTGTTGGAAGAGAAGGTGGAATCCGTTCTGGTCTGCAGCTCCTCACCAGCTAACCCATGGTCCTTGACTTCTGCACTCCGGTCTCTGCTCCCACCAAAACCAGCAGCTAGAGCAGACTATCCCTTTCTTCTCGATATTCAACAACTGCAGCCACCACTGTTGGTAAGGGCTCTAAACACCCCAATAAAGAATCATCCAGGCTCTGCTTGAACTCTTTTATGGCCCACAAAAGAGGTCACTTGTGAGGATCTGGAGTGGGGCAATCAGGAAGATGCCATCTCTGGGAAGTGGAGAAAATGGAAGCTGAGTAAATGCACACCCAAGTTGGCCACCCAAAGTCATCTGAGAGACCCTGTTTTCCCAAGAGGTGAGAGGAGTATGGGATTAAGTAATAATCCACCTCCCTGCCTCACAGATGGAGCCAAGGCTAATCCTTCTGAAAGGAAGGCTGGCCTAGGAAAGGAAATTAAGTTGGGTCCAAGGTCATGATGAGCCTGTGGCTTGGCTGCCTCCCTGTCCCACATGGCAGCTCTTTTGGTGAGTGTGATGATATGACACAGCCACGAGCCAATTTCACAGAACAGGGGGCAAGAACACAGCAGTAAGCTGTCCCCTAAACGCCCCCACTGAACACATCAGACTGCAAAAGAAACATTCTGCCCATTTGCCAGGAGCCGGGTATCATGCTAGGCTCTTTCTTATCATCTCATCTATTCCCAGAAACATCCACTTGAGGTAGGTGCCATTGTTTCCATTTTACAAATGAGAAAACTGAGACAAATGAGTTCAAGCTCACACAGCTGGTAAGCATATGAGGTGAAGTTCAGAGTCACGGTCCAGACATGAAATGCCTGTGCTTTCCACCAAACCAACTTGCCCCTCACTAGAGAATACATTTCTGAAAGCTGCCTATTTATATTGAGGCAGCAAACATCTACCTATGGTCAAGAAAAGTCCTGTAGAGAGAGATAATAAACAGGCATTCATTTCCCAGCATCACATACCACAGCATAAATGAGTTTCCATATCTTGGTATTAAGTCAAGAGAGGAAAGTGGTACCCTCGGGAGAAAAATATGAATGATACTAAAGGAATGCAGCAAACTCAATGAATCCAGAGACTAATATTGCCATGTGATCTCTGTAGTAGTTTTGCTTTTACTGATAACCTTACAAAAGTTCTTGGTGAAACTTGTTAAATCATAAAATCATCTCTTGATTCTAGAACATAAAACAATGTCTTTTTCATGTAAACACAACCTTGGGGAAACTGCAGATAACTGCAGACCTTTTTAAGATATTTTCTTCTGTCACACTGGGAGCTATTTCCTTCACTCAGCAATATTTTTACATATTTGTAGAAAGACTTCTCTTCCATAAATATTAAACACAAATTGTAATATATCAGCTAAGAGCTCAGATCTCCTCTAATAACTATTTGAAAAGTCAGCCATTAGGTTCACACAAGCAGTCATAATCAAATTTCTAAAGATGGATAGCTTGTGCTGGAAGGTAAGTTAAAAACAGAGCATCCATTTATCAAGATTCATTAATATTAATATCTATTGACCTGCACCATACTAAAAGAATTTTATTGAACAGACAACTTCCAAACATAATATTACACAGAGTAGAAACTCAATCATTCTTCCCTTCACTTAACTAATAATTATCGTGTGACATAAACACAGATAGGCATGAGGGATTCAAATAAGTAAATAAGCCCTCACTAAACTTAAAATGCAGTTATAGAGAAAACATATACTATCTTAAAGTTAAATCACAATCACAATTATAAAGTTAAATAATAATAAGACAACAATGCAAGATGTCTTCAAACAATATGATTGCCTGTCAAATGAATAGTAAAGAAATGAAGCGCTAGAGGTTCCTAAAAGAGGAGGGTCAAAATGGGTTGGAGAGGAAGAGAAGACATCACTGAGGGAGGAGGTGGTAACTGGCTAAAAGGAAGCCTGGCAAAGAGAAGAAAAATGGTTCTTATCAGTAAAGACATGTTCTGGAGAGAGTAGATCAAGCAAGCCAGAACAAAATGTGTATGTAGAGATGCAGGACGCATTATCTCTAGGAATTAATAATCAGTCAGCACAAAACCACAATGGTTTACCTTTCATTGATCAAAGGAGCATATTCACTTATTTCCTAACTTGACTCATGGCATCGTTTATCCAGCTCCTCATTTTCAGCCAAAACAACAAACTTACCAAAGCTAAAAACTTTAAAACTCCCTTTGAAAAACAAAATATAATAAATACGTAACTACAGTGTAAAGAGTCATCAAGTTTAGAACGCAACACTCCACTAGACCATGTAGAAATCACTAAAGTCATGTATCTTCCCATGATGTAAACATTCTGAAACTCAGCAATGCAGACTACAGTAAGCGTCAGGGAGTCGGGGTAGGAAAGAAGGTTCAGGCCACGAAGTAAGCGCAGGTAATTTGTTCAGGTTGACAGTCAAGGTGAGGAGCTAACAGTAGTTATCAGGCTAAGAGCAACCCAAAATACCATTGCTGACAGAAACACAGACACGCTATTGTAGGAACGGCCTTCGGATCCACACATTGACAGATCTACACACATCCATACTCTGCTTTCTTTTGAGGTGAGCACTGGCCAACTCAGGATCTTAGTCAATTGAAGGTGCACCTGTGGCGTGATTGTGAGTTTGCAATCTCCTTATGGTATCAAGAGATAGGAGAAACTCTGACCAAAAAAAAGGCAAACCAAAAGAAATACTTTAAGAAACTATAGCAGGAGTAAGAAAACCTTTTCTATAAAAGCCAGATAATAAATATTTTAGGCTTTGAGAGTCATACGGCCTCTGTCACAACTACTCAGCTCTGGTGTTATAGTGCAAAAGCAGACACAGACAACAGATGAATCAATAAGTGTGTCTGTGTCCCAAGAAACTTTATTTATAAAAATAGGTGGTGGAAGACCCATTTATGATAAAACTCTCAGCAAGTTAGGAACAGAAGGGAATTACTTCAACTCAATAAAGAGCATCTGCAAAAACCTGCAGCTAACATCACACTTAACTGTGAAAGACTGAAGGCTTTTCCCCTAAGATTTGGAACAAGGTAACAATGTCCACTCCAATCACTCTTATTTAACATAGTACTAGAAGTTCTACCCACTGCAATAAGGTAAGAAAAAGAAATAAAAGGTATACAGATTAAAACTGTCTCTATTTCCAGATGACACGATTGTCTACATAGAAAATTCCTAGTAATACACACACACACAAACTAAAAGCCCTCTCCTAAAACTAACAAGTGGGTTCAGCAAGGTTGGAGGATATAAGATGAACACAAAAATCAACTGCATTCCTATATACTAATAATGAACATATGGAAACTGAAATTGAAGAAACAATATAATTTACAATCGCTCCAAAAAAAATGAAAAACTTAGGTATGAACTTAACAAACATATACAAGATCTATACAGTGAAAATTACAAAACACTGATGAAAGATATCAAAGAAAACCTAAATAAATGCTCATGGATTAGAAGACTCAACACAGGAAAGACAATAATTATGTCCAAATTGATCTATGATTTCAATACAATTCCTATCAAAATCCTAGCAAGGTTTTTCTGTAAACATAGACAAGTTTATTCTTTGTGTGCATGTGTACGTGTGTGTGTGTGCGTCTATTCTTTTCTGTTGTGGTAAAATACACATAACACAAAATTTACCATCTTCACCATTTTTAAGTATATAGTTCAATGATTAAATACATTCATTTACATTGTTCTGCAACCATTACCACCATCCATCCCCATAACTCTTTTCATTTTGTAAGACTGAAAGTCTATACCCCTTAAACAATAACTCCTCATTCTCTCCTCCCCACCCCCCACTTCCCACCAACCTCCTGGCAACTACCATTCTATTTTCTCTCTTTATACTTCTGACTACTATAAGTAACTTATCTAAGTGGAATGATACAGTATTATAGACAAGTTTACTCTCAAATTTATGTGGAAAGGCACAAGCCTTAGAGCAGTTAAAACAATCATGAAAAAAATAAAGTAGGAGGGATGACTCTGACCAATATTAAGGCCTACTATATAGCTACAGTAACCAGGACAGTGTGGCATTGGCAGAGAAGTGGACACACAGATCAATAGAAGAAAATAACAACCCAGAAGTAGACCCACACAAATATGCTCAACTGATTTTTCACAAAGGTGCAGAAGCAATTCAATGGAGGAAAGATTTCAACAAACTGTGCTTTAGCAATCAGATATCCATATGCCAAAAAAATAAATAAATAAACCTCAAACTAAATCTCAAACCTTAAACAACAATTAGTTCAAAATAGATCACAGACTTAAACATAAAATACGAAACTATAAAACTTTTAGAAGAAAAATGAGAGAAAATCTTTGGGATCAAGGCTACGCAAAGAGTACTTAGACTTAACACAAAAAGCACAATCCATAAAAGGACAAATTGATAAACTGAAACTCATCAATATTGAACACTTTTAAACTATAAGCAAGGAGAAATATTTGCTAGCCACGTATTTGACAAAGAATTAGTATTCAGAATATACAAAGAATTCATAAAACAGAACAGTAAAAAAACAAATAACCCAATTTTACCAGACATTTCACTGAAGAGGATATACAAATGACATGAAAGCACATGAAAAGATGTTCAATATCATTAGCTATTAGGTAGACAAAAATTTAAACCAATGACAAGACATCACTACATGCCTACCAGAATGGCTAAAATAGAAAATAATGACAACATCAATGCTGGTGAGAATGCAAAGACTGAACCACTCAGATGTTGCTAGTGGGAACGTAAAATGGTACCACCACTCTGGCACTTTCTTATAAAACTAAACATGCAACTACCATATGACCCAGAAATTACACTTCTGGGCATTCCTCCCAGAGAAATGAAAATCACATTCACATGAAAACCCGTACACAAATGTTCATAGCATATTTATTCATAACAGGCAAAAGCTGGAAACAATCCTGATGTCTTTCAATGGGTGAATGATTAAACAAACTGTGGTACACCCATATCATGGAATACTACTCAGCAATAAAACGGAAGAAAGCATTGATACATGCAACAACGTGAATGACTCCCCAGGGAATTACATTGATTGAAAAAAAGTAACCAAAAGGTTACATGTTATATGATTCCATTTATATAACATTCTTGATATGACAAAATTACAGAAATGGAGGTCACATTAGTGGTAGCCAGGTGTTAGGGATGGGGGGGGGGATGAAGAAGGAGGTGGGTGTGGCTATAAAAGGGCAACACAGGGGCCGGCCCGGTGGCATAGTGGTTAAGTTGACACATTCTGATTCAGCAGCCCGGGGTTCACAGGTTTGGATCCCAGCTGCAGACCTACATACCACTCATCAGCCATGCTGTGGCAGCATCCCGAAAAATAGAGGACGACTGGCACAGATGTTAGCTTAGCGACAATCTTCCTCAAGAGGAAGATTGGCAACAGATGTTAGCTTAGCGAAAATCTTCCCCACCAAAACAAAAAAAAAAGGGCAACACAGGATCCTTGTGATGATATAACTGTTCTGTTTATGACTCTATCATTGTCAATATCCTGGTTGTGATACTGTATAATAGATTTCCAAGATGTTACCACTGGGGAAACTGGGTAACTGGGTAATTTCTTTGTATTATTTCTTACAACTGCATGTGAATCTTACAATTACCTCAAAATAAAAAGGTTAATAATAAAAAAAACAAGTTGCAGGCCAAATTTGGCTCACAGGCCATATTTTGCCAACCCCTAGTTTATAGTAAAGATGCTAAAACTTCGTAGTCTAGTTCAGGAAATGTAACTAGGTCATAACTGTAGATGCAAACTGACCTTTAAGTTCTCAGAACAAACCTGGCTGCCAAGCCGTATCTAGAACCAACCCAAATGCACTTGCAAGCATCTAAGACCCATAGGATGTTTACATTTCATGGATAAGGGGGTTAGCATCTGCCTACCTAAACCTCTGACTTCCCCCAAAGTATGCACCATCACAGAACCTACATTCTTTCCATTTTCCATTCTGATTCAAACTCCTTACTTAGGTTGGCTTCAAGGCATTCCATAATCTAGCACCAACTTTATCTCCTTTGCCTAGATTTATAAGGAAGCTATTCATAAGTGCTTACCATATATATACCACATACCATGATTAATAAACATATCTATAGTACTACTGGAGCCAAACACTTAATAACTGATAAAGAGGTTGGCTTTATTTTGTTTTATTTTAATAAACTGTGGTACATGCATACCATGGGATATTATGCAACCACTAAAAACAACATATTAAATTTCAGCAAACTAGGGATAAAGGGGAACTTCCTCAACCTGATAAAGAACATGTACAAAAATCCTACAACTAAGATGATAATTAAAGGTGAGAAATCAGATGCTTGCCTGCTAAGATCAGGAACAAGGCAAGGATGTCCCCTCTCACCACTTCTATTCAACATTGTACTGGAAGCACCAGCTAATGTAATAAGATAAGAAAAGGAAATAAAAGGTATACAGATTGAGAAGAAAGAAAATTGTCTTTGTTCACAGTTGACATGATTGTTTACATAGAAAATCCCAAAGACCAAAAAAAAAAAACCCTCTTAGAACTAATTAGCAGTAATAGCAAGGTTATAGGATACAAGGTTAATATACAAACACTAACTTTCTTATACACTAGCAATGAAAAACTGGAATTTGAAATAAAAAATATAATACCATTTACATTAGCACCAAAAGTAATTAAATAGTGAGATATAAATCTTAACAAATTATGTACAAAATCTCTATGAGGAAAACTACAAATCTCTCATGAAATAAATCATAGAAAATCTACATAAATGGAGAGATATTCCCTGCATATGCATAGGAAGACTCAACACTGTCAAGATGTCAGGTCTTCCCAACTTGATCTATAGATTCGACACAATCCCAATCAAAACCCCAGCAAGTTATTTTATGGATATCAACAAACTAATTCTAAAGTTTCTATGGAGAGGAAAAGAGCCACAGTTACCAGTACAATATTGAAGAATAAAGTTGAAGGAGTGACAACCCAACTTTAAGACTTACTATAAAACTACCATAATCAAGACAGTGTGGTATTGGTGAAAGAATAGACAAATGGATCAATGGGACAGAATAGACAGCCCAGAAACAAACACAGAAAAACAGTCAACTGATCTTTGACAAAGGAGCAAAGGCAACGCAATAGAGCAAAGATAGTCTTTTCCACAAACAATTCTGGAACAATTGGACATTCACATGCAAAAAAAAAAAAAAAATGAATCTAGACCTAGACCTTACATCTTCCACAAAAATTACCTCAAAATTTAAAATGCAAACCTATAAAACTTCTAGAAAATAACATAGGAGAAAATTTAGGTGACCTTAGTTTTGGCAATGACTTTTTAGATACTACACCAAAAGCACGATCCACAAAAGAAAAAATTGATAAGTTGGACTTCATTAAAATTAAAAACGTCTGCTCTGCGAAAGACCCTGTCAAGAGTATAAGAAGACAGACCATAGTCTAGGAGAAAA
Source organism: Equus quagga (assembly GCF_021613505.1). Classification (NCBI taxonomy): domain Eukaryota; kingdom Metazoa; phylum Chordata; class Mammalia; order Perissodactyla; family Equidae; genus Equus; species Equus quagga. The sequence goes on from NC_060269.1 coordinate 62,362,218, forward strand.
TATTTGCAAAAGACATATCTAATAAAGGACTGCTATCCAAAATATACAAAGAGCACTTAAAATTCAACAATAAGAAAACAATCCAATTAAAAAATGGACAGAAGACATGAGCAGACACTTCACCAAAGAAGATATACAAAGAGTAAATATGCCTATAAAAAGATGCTCATCATCATATGTCATTAGAGAATAGCAGATTAAAATAACAATGAGATACCACCACAAACCTATTAGAATGGCTAAAATCCAAAACAACACCACCACCAAATGCCAGCAAGGACATAAAGCAACAGGACCTCTCATTCAATGCTGGTGAGAATGCAAACCTCTTTGGAGCAGTTTGGCAGTTTCTCACAAAACTAAACATATTCATACCATAGGAATCATACCAGTAATCATGCTCTTTGGTATTTACCCAAAAGAGTTGAAAACTTATGTCTACACAAAAACCTGCACAAGAATGTTTATAGTAGCTTTATTCATAATTACCAAAACTTGGAAGCAAGAAAGATCTTCTTCAATAGGTGAATGAATAAACAAACTGTGGTACATCCATACACTGGAATATTATTCAGCACTAAAAAAAAAAAGGCAAACAAAAAACGAGCTAGCAGGATGTGGAGGAACCCTAAATGAACATTGCTAAGTGAAAGCAGCCAATCTGAAAATGCTACATACTGTACAATTCCAACTATATGACATTTTTGAAAAGGCAAAACTATGGAGACAGTAAAAAGATCAGTGGTTGTCAGGGGTTCCGTGGAGAAGAAGGAATGAATAGGCAAAACATATGGGATTTTGAGGGCAGTGAAACTATTCTGTATGATACTGTAATGGTGAATACATGTCATTACACATTTGTCCAAACCCATAGAATATACAACACAAAGAATGAACCCTAATGTAAAGTATGGACTTTAGTTAATAATAATGTATCAATATTGGCTCATGAATTTTAACAAATGTACCATACTCATGCAAAATGTTAATAGGGGAGACCGGGGGCGGGGGTGGAGGGTGAGGGGATCAGTACATGGGAACTCTACGTACTTTCCACTCAATTTTTCTATAAACCTAAAACTGTTCGAAAAAATTAAGTCTATTAATTTTTTAAATGAAACTTTAAGATATACCAGATGACTTAGACATATTTCCATGATGTACTAAGTGAGATGCATAGAATATAAGCTGATCCATTTTTATAAAACACCAACAATAAATAACGTGTGTTTGTGCACGATTTTATGAATATAGAGAAAGGTACTGAAGAATGCTCTCTGGTTTTAGACATTGGTTACTTGGGAAGTTGGGAGAAGAGAAGAAAAATTATTTAAAATACATAGCAAACTTTAAGCAAAAATAGGAATAAAGATCTAAGATTTAAGTAAGAAGGGCCTGGAAGCACAGAGTGGGTAGGACCAGCCCACCCTGGGCAATGAGAAGAGCCCACTACCAGACTCGCCAGGAAAAGAAACTAGAGACTGAGAGTGAAGATCACTTGGTTCTTTCTAATTAGTTTAACATAACCGTATGGAGTAAACAATAGAGTCCTCATTTTTAAAATTATATCAATTTTGTTGGTCAACCACCCCACAAGTTCCAAAGTAAATGTCTCATAAAATGAAGCCCAGGCTTCAGCTCTTTAACGAATCTCCTTATTCTGAAAAAAATAATTGTCAGGTTTTTAATGAACCATAATAGTTAAGGCTTAAGTTCCATCATTATATTAATAGAAATCCCTTGGCTCATATCTTGTCCTTGAAAATTCATATTTAAATGTACATAGCTTATTCCATCAATCGGGTGGGTCTTTCCCCAAAACAAGAGCAGCAAACAGCTACCTAATCTTATTCACTTAACTCCTAATTTCCACCAGAATATAATTATTCTCCTTTATTCCACTTATCGAAAGAAATCCACAGAGCTTCTTAGGAAGAGCATAATCCTGAAGGAGAAAAAACTGGGTTTGTTTTTTTTAATTTCTTAAAATAAAAGTTATCTGCAAGGGGCTCCTCAAGCCTCTCTGACATTCAGAGGCAGTGGGGCGCAGTCTCCGCTCTTGGAGGTAGGCGGTTTCCCGGCAACCTGCCGGGGGCTGTCAGGGAGAGACCCCGCGTGAGCCCAGGCTGTTATCAGACCCGCCGCAGCCCGCCGTGGGGGGAGCCGGGAGCTCGGGGCGGCGCTGCTTCATGCCAGTGCACACGTCTCGGTGTGCGAGGAATGCAGAGCGCTGAGCTCGGAGCCCCAGGGACCAGCAGGCGTTGCTGCGGAGGGCTTACTGCTAGATGACGTAGCTCTTTATGAATCGGATCTTAAGAAGAGAGAGGAAATGGAGGTTTTCAGCAATGCAGAGTTTTCTCCGGGGCTCTATTTGACAGCTGGCTGCTCCGTTCTGCAAATTCTAACACGGTGTTCTTTTCATCTGCTAACCACAGCACATTCAGGGCTTTTTAGTTCAGATTTCATTTTTCTCCAGCTGGAAAGCTATGAATTCCCTCACAGTATTTCATTTTCATGACTCTTGCCTTTTGGGTGAAATCTGTTAAAATATCAGATTTTTTCCAGTTGGCCACAGAATAATTTTTGGCCTCATGTGAACAATGCTTTTTAATTTTTCACATTGTATTTGACCTAAGCAAACTATAAATTACCTAATAGTAAACTGCAGATTAAAAAAGAATCAAAAATCAAAGGTAAATATGAAAAAGTTCCCCAGAGGAAAATTCAACACCAATGTTATTACCCTACTGTGGTAACATTTTCAAAAGAATTCATTTTACATACACGCCCTGGGAAGACATTCAATGTTTCCAAATTTTATGCTTTATTTTTTAAAAATGTAATGATAATATATTCATCGAAACATATTGTAATTCTGCATTTCTTCCAGTTTCACTATTACCAGTCTTTGCTCTACTATAATGCAAATTTAATACACTTACTCAACAAGCTGTGGATCAGAAATATACCCTGCTGAGACACACTGTAGATATGCTCACATGAAATGATACAAAAGTCCTACAGAAATATAAGGAACCACGTCTTCGTTTATGAAGGGCGATAACCTTATCTGACCTTTTGTGAGAGCCAGCTTACAGAAGACGTCCCAGCTGACCCAGAGGATCTGGCAGTCTCTGGTCAAGGTAAAATCAAGCAGTGGCATTGTTAAAAAAAAAAAAAAAAAACAGGCCCAAAATGGAGTCACTTATGCTAAGTCCCACGTCACCAAACCAAGGCTGAACTTAGTTACAGTTTCAGCTCTCCCAGAAATGAAATCTTAAATCAGTCAGGAATCACCTGATCAGCACTGGTTAGGTAGTCTGCCTGACAGACCCGTGCCCTCCCCCAGAGGATGGTAACCCTGAAATAACCCACCCCCATTTTTGCCTAGTGTAAGGTCCTTGTTCCCACTCACCTCTGCCTATAAAATCTTCCATTTTGTACAGCTCCTTGGAGCTCTTCTTTATCTGCTAGACTGGATGCTGCCCAGTTGGAATCAATTTTTGCTCAAATAAACTCAAAACTTTCAATATGCCTCAGTTTATCTTTGAACAGCCTCATGAGTCAAAGTAGGCAAGTATCATGGGAAGAACATTTTGATAGGACATCCAGCGGAAAGTTACCAGAATGCCAAGCAGCTTAGCCATTGTAATCCAAGAGCTCTGGCCATGCCAGCAGGGCACCATAACCAGGCTAGGAGTTCAGGAAACACAAGGGAGAAAAATAGCAATCACTGAGCTCCAACTATATTAAAGGAACTCAACCTTCATTCTTCTCCCTAGGGAGACATATTAGAATGAAGCACAAAATAGGACCCCAAACCATAGCTCCACCTCCAACCCTAAGAGCAATCTTCTGACACAGTCCCCACAAGGCAGCATGGAAGGAGAAGAACTGAGTTTAGCCTTGAATGGCCCAGGAAGATTTAGATGGGTTGTGAGGAAGAAAGCAAACATCCCAGGAGGAAGGAGCTAAGAGCAGGAGTCGGCTCAGGGGTAGAAGCAGAGATCTGGAACACCGAGATCAGCAGCCAGCTACAGAAAGTTTCTAATTCCACCATGAGGAGTGTCACCACATGGATCACCTACTTACCACTATTGCCTAAGCAGTGACAAAATGAAATGCAGGAGGGCCGTGCCCAATCGGATCAGATTAGAACAAAAAGTGGAGGAAAGGTGAATTCACTGTCTCTGATGGAGCTGGGACATCCATCTGCTCCTGCCCTTAGATGCTCCTGTTCTCCGGCCTTAGGAGTCAGACCAAGATTTATACCACTGGCTCCCCTGGGTCTCAGGCCTTGAGGGTTGGACTGGAATTACACCACCAGCTATCCTGGGCCTCCAGCTTGCAGAAGACAGATCTTGGGCTTAGCCTCCATTACTACATGAGCCAATCCTTCATAATAAATCTCTTTCTATATATCTATATATATCCTGTTAGTTTTGTTTCTCTGGGGAACCCTGACTAACACAGAAGGCAAGCAACAATCAAGACTTACTGGAGGAGGGACATATTAAATACAGAGGCAAAGATCAAAGATGAATGAGGCTAAGTTTTGGGGACTTGAGAGCATAGTAGTGCCACTGACAGAAATGGGAATATTAAAATACGTAGCCAATGTTTTGAAGGGAAAATGGTAAGTTTGGTTTCAGAATTGAGTTTAGGGTTACGGCAAGACATACACATCCTGTAAGTATTTGGAAACGGAAAAGTGGAACTTGTGCAAGATGAGATAGATTTCAGGAGCCATCCATGACAAGAGTGGTTGGAAAGAAGCTAGTCATCCATGAGAAGAAGGGTAGAAAGAGTAAAGCAATAAAATGAGGGCAATGAAGGGGGCGATGCCCACAAATGCCCATTTCACTTACTCAAAAATAAGGCTGTCCCCAGACACTCTCAACCTCTTATAGCTCTTAGCTTAAAAATTTGTAAGGAGACATATACAAGCTAAAAAAATTGAACTGCTATATGATGACACAACCACAGCCCGCTAGAAATCTGACGTAGCTCAAGCTCTGGGCAGCAGGGCAGAAACTCAGCTCTGTGCAGCGAAGCCTAGGCTGATGCTCTGAACTACAGGAAGGAGAGGAAGTGGCAGGTAAAGAGACTGCCTCATGTAACAGGGTGGACATGACACTCCATTCAACAAATATGGCCACTTTTTATCACATACATTTCCATCTGGCTGCAGAAATTCTGTCCAGCTAACAAAGTTTTCTGATAGGGAAAACCAGTAACATGGAAACCAGCAAACAATGGGAATCCCAAGGCCCCAAACCCCAACCCTTCCTGTCTTCTTCAATGTGCTGTTCTCCTCTTCATTACTCCTTCAAACAGTTATTGCCTATTATGTGCCATAATACATAATACGTGTATGTCTATTACGTATGATACTGCTCAGGGGAGCCCGCCTCTCAGAGCTCACAATGCAACATGCTACACTCATTCAACAAATATCAATTGTCCGACTGCTGTGTTCCAGGCACAAAGAATAAGAGGATTCCTGCCCTCAAGTAGTGTGCAATCTAGTGCTACATTTTCACCAAACACTAGATGTTGTGATACTCTCAGACAAACTGGGAATTTATGATGGAAGAAAGATGAGAGAATAGGGTATACAAGACCCACAGCTTCCACTGATCACTCACTGACACCTCGAAACCATCTTTTGCAGAATTCAGTCTTTCGTACGTTACCCCGAGTTCGATGATTTTGGCTGGCACAGGATGGCAGGGCCAGCCAGCTGCTGTGGCACAAGAAGGGCCCTGGCCATCTGCCCAAGCAGCAGGAGTGACAGCTGGCAAGCCACTTGGGCCTGTGAAGAGGCCAGACCAAGCTCAGCAAAGAGGCCTCCACTCTGGTCCTTGCTGAGGGCCTGGAGGCCGCCGGCTCTCTTGGGGCCCATGCCACAGGCTGATGTCTCCTCACCCAACCAGCCTCCCATTCCTCACTCTCCTCCCTCCCCCAGACAAGGCAGGGGCTTGCAATGACCCGTGAACCTGAGGGTGGCAGGCCACGGCCCCAGACGGATAGTGCTGAACATGACGCCTCCTTCCCCACCACTGCTGCAGATTCCTAGCAAGTCCCTGCTCAGAGATTTAAAGATGAGGGGCTCCTCATCATTCATCCTGGCCAGGAGAAAAGTTTACCTCTGGTCACAAGAGTGACTGAAAGAAAACCTGGAAATCAGCACAACTCCATCACCACTAGTGGAAAAACAATTTACAGTGCATAGCCCATGGACAAAAGATCAGCTGTGTTAGCTTCTCTGTGTCACATTGGCACACAACGGTCACACAAAAAAACCACCTTTTTCGTCTGTTTTCAAGCATTAATCATCTTTGCCAGGTATCCACAAACCATTACTGAGTGCCTGACGCAGGCGGGGCCCTTTGGGAAGCGCTACAGACTAGAGGATTAAATGAGGATCAAACACAGCCAGACTCCTCCCTTCAAGGAGTGAAACACGGCTCCTCCTCCACACGGCCATCTCTCTGGGCAGCTCACCCTCACGTGCGGAGCCAAGACATAGATTTAATAACTTGGGTAGCAACAAGACATCGAAGGAACAATGCAAGATCCGATAGAAGGATGGATTCATAACACAGTACGTAATTATTTGTCCAGTAGAAAAGAAAGGAGTCACTTAGGCTGGAGAGGAAAGGGATGGTTTATGCGAGAAGTTGAATTCAAGCAGGGCATGTGTTGAGGAAGAGGTGGGATAAAGATAGATGGAAAACACAATATTTTACCTAAGCAAGCATTTAATGAATGACTAAATGAAAAGACTGGAGTGTGGAACCCACTTGGGTAGAATCACATGAGCGATTTTAGAGGCAAAACACTGAAACATTTGTTAGCCAGAAGATGGGGTTCTAGAGGGGCATAGTGGGGAGGAAGGCTGAGAAGATAAAGATGAAATCCTGAGAGGTACGGAAAACTCTTATCCCAGGACCTCAGGGGAACACTGAGCGTTCTGAAACACAGGATGAAATAAAGAGCGTTAGACAGGATGCAAAGGAGAGAAATAATAGTTCTGTGTCCTACAATTTAGAAATTAATCACACACTGCGGGAAATTTTTCTAAAAGGAAAATTGTTTTCTATCATTTTCTTTTAAAAGTCCATGTACATCACTCAAAATAAAAGAAATACACATAATGCTTTCTACATAATAGTGGAAGGAATTTGTCCCCAAAGATCTTTTCTTTGTATAAATGATGCTACCACAATTGACGCTTCAATAAAAATGAATATTTATGAAATGTAAAATGACTTGGATTAACTTATTCCAATTTCACCCTCTAAATTTAGATTTTTAAATCACGCCAAAATGTAGATTTTGATTACAAAAGCAAATTGGGGGGAAAAAGACCTACTTGACAAGAAAAAGAGAGTAAAATTTAAAAAAAGTAGAACTTGAAATAGGGATGACAAAAGATGATAGAAAGGTGGTCAATTAGACGACAAACAGCAGAGAGAGATCATCTTCAAAGTGGGGTTATTTAATTCAGTAACGCAGTCACATTACAAGAATCAAAAGTTATAAAAAAGCATGAAGTCAAGCCTCCCACCTGTGTTTCTCATCCATCTTCAGCTCACTGCATAGCTCTCTCCGCAGCTATTAGTTTCTTAGCAATCCTTTCAAAGTTTCTTTGTGCATACATATTATTATTTTCCTCCCTGTTCGCACAAAGGTTAGCATACTATGTAACACTGTTCTGATATTGCTTTTTTCACTTAACACTATATCTTGGCAATCTCTCCATACCCATTCATATAGGTTTTCCATGTTCTTTTTTACAGCTGCATATTCCATTGTGAGAACAAACCATAATTTATTTAACTAGCCCCTATTGATGGGCGTTTGGGTTGTTTCCAGTCTTCAACTACTGCAAACAAAGCTGCAGAGAATAACCTGGTTCAATCATCATTTGGCATACATGCAAGTGCGTCTGTAGGATAAACTCCCCGAAATTGAATTCCAAGGTCAAAAGGTAGATGCAGTTAAGTTTTTTTATAGATATTGCCAAATCGCCTTCCATAAGAGCTGAGCCAATTCAGACTCTCACCAGCAACGTACAAGAGCATCTCTTTCCTTACGGAATTACCAACAGAGTGTATTGTCAAAGTTCTGGATTTTTGCCAATCTGAAAATGAAAAATGGTTCTTGCATCCTCCTCATTGTCAGTGAAGTTGAGCATCCTTTTATACGTTTAAGAGCCAACTGTACTTCCTTTTCTATAAGCTGTTCATAACCCCCGCCTGTTTTTCTAATGGATGTTGTTGTCTCCTAATAAGTTTCTAGGAGCTTCTTATACATTAGGGAGACTAGTCCTTCACCTACGATATGAGGTGCAAATATTTACCCCAGTTTTTCTTTTGAATTTGCTTATGGTAATTTTTGCCCGCAGATTTTGATTTTGATGTGATAGAATTTATCAATCTTTTAAGTCTTCTGATTTTCAAGTCATGGTTAGAAAGGCATTCCAAGACACACCAAGATTATAAAAGAATTCTCCGTTTCTCACACTAAACTGTTTCTTTTTTCACATTTAACTAAATGGAAAAACAGTATGGGCCTCAGTTTCCACATCTAAAATGGGGATAATAATAGTTACTACCTTGTTGGGTTACTGTGAAGATTAAATGCAAATGTAAAGTAATTACTGTAGTGCCTGGCATATAGTAAGCATTCAATAAGAATGAGCTATTATCATCATATACCTTTTGGAACTTATCCTGGTGTAAGATGTGAAGTACAGATCCAACCTTGCTGTTGGTTTTTCTTTTTTTTCCATGTGGCTACCCAGTTGTCCCATAACCATTTACTGAATATTCCACTTTTTTCCCCACTGATTTGAGATAGCACCTTTATCATATGCTACATTCCCATATGTATTAAAGAATTTCTGATCTTTCTATTCTGTTCCATTGACCCATCATGGTCAGTACCAGTACCAGTACATGGACCAGCGCCGCACTGTTTAAATTATTAAGCTTTACTTCTACTACCTGATAGGGCTTCCTCCTTTAATAATTAATAGAGCTGTTCCTGTTTATTTTTCCACATGAATTTTTAAAATTAGTGTGTCCAGTTCTAGAACAAAACATATATATCATTCATATTTTTATTGAAACCACATTACCTTCATAAATTAACTTAGGGAGAACTGATCTGTTTCCTGTTCAGTCTTCCTATCCGAGAACCTGGTATGTCTTGACATTCGTTCAAGTCTTCTTTTGTGTCCTTCAGTAGCGTTTTAAAGTTTTCTTCACATTGGTTGTGGAGTCAATTCCAACTCCAACCATATGGACAGCAGAGCGGAACCCTGTCCGATCTTTTTGCACCATCCTCTCACCTTGTGGCACTATATCAGACAATGCTCTGCTGCTATTCGTAGAGTTTCCATGGCCAATTTTTTGGGCAGTGGGTGGCCAGGTCCTTCCTCCTAGTCTGTCTTAGTCTGGAAGCTCCACTGACACCTGTCCACCGTGGGTGACCTTGCTGGTATCTGAAATACCAGTGGCATAGGTTTCAGCATCACAGCAACACATACCATCCACGTACCATGACACAGTATGACAACCGGACAGAGGGGTTTCCTGACCAGGAAACGAACTCAGGCCGCAGAAGTGAGAGTGCTGAATCTTAACCACTAGACCACCAAGGCTGACTTTTCTTCACATAGGTCTTGCATATTTCTTGCAAAGTTTATTTCGAAATTTTAACTTCTTTGGTTGCTATTATAAATGTTGCATTTTCTTCTATTATATTTTCTAACAAGTTGCTTATAGAGAGAAAAGCTATTGGTTTGTCTAATAAGAATATACCCTGACACTTGACTAAATTCTCTTGGATTTTCCAGGTATATAATCTTATCATCTGCAAATGGTGTTAGTTTTACCTTCTCTTTTCCAATTTGCACATCTCTAATGGCCTTTTCCTCTCTGACTGCATTGGCTAACACCCACCAAACAATGTTAAATAATAATCAATCACCCAAAAGAGGCCTAGTCATGTTTTGATCCGCTTTAAGTAGTCTGGGAAGAATTGAACATTAAAGAAGTTTGAAGGATTGAATCTTACCTTCTTACAAAGAAGAAATCTACTACTAGGCTGCAGTTTATACAAGGCTGCAACTTTCCTTAAGAATACAAAAAAAGGCAGGATTAAAGCTAAGATGATAACCCTTCACACCGAAGTATCTGGCAATAGTTCACACCTGGTACTAGGCTGCGTCAAAGATGCTAAACAGGCCTTGTCTTCTAAAAAAGGTGATGCTTTTGTCACAGAACTTTAGAGAGAGTCAGGGTGCAAATAAGAGCAGACACAGAGGTAATATGGAGAAGTAAAAAGCTGTTAAACAGATTGGAGGTTGTAGCAGAGATGAATTTAACTTTCAAAACAATATTAAGTCCATAAGCTTCAAGCTTACAGCCACTGAAACCCACCAAAGAGGTAACACTGCCCATTTCTGACGCCAGTCAGAGCTTTCAGCAGCATGTCAAGGCAGGAATAGTACCAGGAGAGGAGGTTAGAAAGGCTATACTCTAAGATTTAAATATTTGGGGGGAGGACGAGTCACAACAGCTGAACAACAAGGATATAGGCATTGTAGGCTTGGCCCTACACCAGAAAAAGCAGTTTACTGGTCCAGATCCCAAGATGCACATACAGCTCTATTAAAAGACAGAAGAGCCCAGCAGAGAACCAGGTCCTGATGTTTTGCAGAGTCATGATGTAGATATGAACAAGAAATCGTTGGCTCGTTTCTGTCATTTATATACTGGGGAAATGACTGGGAAGACTTTGGTTAAGACAAAGCAGAACTAAATTCTGGTCAGTCTCCATCTTGAACCAGTTTGGAAATCCGATGAAGAGTGTTTGATTTGTTTGGTTTTTAGATGTCTGGGAGGACACACCAAAGACACGGTAGTGTGTAAAAGGAAGTTTAGTACAAGCTGGGCAAGTTCAGCATTGAGAGAGCCTGGCCTTTAAATATCCATTTATAAGCACTGGCTTGTAAAAGAGTATTTTTAAGATAAATAAAGTTCAGATAATCCGGTTATATAGTTTAGAGGTCAACAGAGTAAATCTGGATTTGTTTTCAAAACTCATTTTCCAAATTTGAGTCAAAAATAACATAAACTTTTAGGGCTGGCGATGTGTTGGAAGTGAAGCCATGGGGGCATAGCAAATAGAACTGCCATACAGTGAATGAGAAGCAGGTCTCACAACAGCAATTTGCAAACTGCCTCAAATCCAAAACATCTCTACCTTTTCCAATCTCATACTGAGTATAGTATACGGTATGCAGATCCTCACTATGAACCCGTTATATACACTCGACAATTCTTTAAGGAAAAGAAAAATATAAGAATTCCTAGGAAATTTTAAATGCAGGATTTCTCGGTAGTGGGTCATATGTAAAGACTAATTACGACTTAATCCTCCAACAGCTCTAAGGTAGAGGTTTACAAACTGCAGGGGTGCATTAGAAGCACCTAGACGGCTTGTTTAGAGCACAAACCGTCGGGGCCACACTTTGAGAAGCGCGGCACCAAGGTAATCCTGCTCAAAATATGGTCCTCGGGTCGGTGGATCTGTGATGTCTACGAACTACTAGGAGTCTGCAACAGAAATTGACAGTTAGGCTTTTGAAAACTTTTAGAGTAGTTTAACATTACCGGGCATCCAAGCACATGATCATTTTTCTAGCATTTCATTTTTGTTGTATTTTCCAAAAGTACTGGTATGAGACTGGAAAGTTATTTTTAAGTTTGGGAAGCGCAGCTCTAAAACTGACACTTCCACACCACTGATGCACACAGGCAGCCCCGCAAGCACAGGGTCAGGGGCAGCTCCTGCCAACTGGGAGAAACCGAACAGTCCCGGAGGATGTGGAGGTCTGAGATTAATTCCTGCAACCAGAACACTGGGCTGAGATACAACTTCAAAACTGCAGTTTTCTTCGTTCTGTATCTTTCTATCGCTTCCAGTGACAACACAATACTGCACCGTCGCTGCAAGCGTCCGGTGCAAAACAGGAAAAAGGAGGCAGATACCCCAGCACTGCGCGCGCGCGCCTGTGAGAAAGAGCAGGAAGCGGGGCAGCTTGTCCTGCCCCAACTCTGGAGCCGCCGAGGACCCTGCACTCTGGGTAAGTTACACCAACAGAAAAGATTCCGCGAAATTGTTTTGCGTTGTTTTAGGGCCTGAGAAGCTAAACAAAGAGAAGCAACCCGGCAACACCCGCCCCTGCTAACGCCTCTCCGCGCCTGCGCAGACCGCAGCCTAACGACCAGCCCGCGGGCGGCCCACGGCTTCCTTCCGGACGGGCGGGCCGAGGACGCGCGCGCGCGTGCGCGTGCGCAGCGGCGACTGCCGTGCCCTCTGTGCGTGCCCGCGTCCTTACCCGCTACGAGGATCGCCTCCTTCCGGCCCGGGAAGGCCTCCTGGGGGCTGACGATCTTAGAGGTGGTGTCGCCCATTCTCGGGGCCAGGAAGAGGCTGTGGAAGAGCCTGCGAGCTCTCCTGGTGGCCACGAGCATGGGCGGGCGAGTGGCCGAGGGGCCACCAGGCGGGACGGCGCGGTCGCGAGCGGAGCCGCCGCTGAGGAGGCGGCGGGCGCCCGGCGGCGGGACCGGCGTGCACTGGGCGGGCGGGCTCGGGTCCGCCCCGGCCGCGTGCGCTGCGGACTCTGGCCGCTGCCGCCCCGGAATCGAGGTTACCCAAGGCGAGGGCCGGGCGCGCTGTCACAGGGCGTGTTCCCGCCCGGAACGGGTACCTGGCCCGGGAACACCGGCGGGTTTTTCTGGCTCGGCCAGGACAGAGATGCCTTGCAGGGAACAAGTGGGCTGATCGCGGCGCAGTAGGTGAAGCGGCAGAGGCCAAAAAGAAAGCCTGGCCTTTGGTTTTAAAGTTGTTCCCGTTTCACCACCTCCTTAGCAGTTGTTGGGCATGCCCAGTAAGATATAAGACTCCTACGTTATGACAACCAGAATGGATGTTTCCGTTGGACCCATTATAATGATATATTATCAAAAAATGAGTATTTATCCGAAATGAAAACTAAGCACAACTTTCAAAAAGCTCAGAATAGGAAAGATAATTGTATATGTCTATGTACATATATATACACATACACGGTACATTGATAAACCCACTTTATGGGGGCGGAATAAAAGAGCAGGGCGCTAACACCAAAATTAACAGAGGTTAGGTGAATGTAATGGTGCTCTTGGATCATTCTTGTTTCTGGAATCATGGGAGATAACATTTGTTCCTGTGACAAATTTTTCAACCCAAAAATAAGGTGGGTGGAGCCAGATGGGTGACTTGGGAGTTCCATATGTGAAATTTTGGTTTTGCACAAATGTTCTGCCAAAATGGGCAGATAGTCTCCGATGCGGGAAGGAACTTCAGATTAGCACCCACACAAGTGAGAAGGCTTTGCCCCAGCCTGCCCCCGGGCTTTGGTTACCGCCCTGTGTTAATGCGGTCTGGACTGTAACATAAGCGGAGCCGGAGGATTAGGCCGGTACTTAGATTGAAGTGTTTATTTTGTCATTTAGATTTCCTCTGGGCAGTTTGCCTCAGTCTTTACTTTGATTTGTTTTTGCTGTGAGATTATACGAAGTAGGTTCTACAGACCTTTCCTGAAAACACTCCAAGGTGTCACTTTTCCGCTTGTGAAGACACGGGACTACTAAGCATTTGAAAAAAGTATGACCATTCTTCTGTCAAAGGAAATAGTCTGTGTTTTTTTTTAATCACTGCGTTTTGATACATATTGATTTCCTTTTCCTATGTTTTGTGGTTGTATGAAGTTAAATATGGTAGAAATACTCAGCAACTAAGAACTGAAGGATTTTCATGTCAAAGAGAAGTACTTGTATAATGTGAAGTGAAGAAGCACTGTATATGTAATGTGCAGTGTATATAAAAACACGCGGACCTCTGCTTGGACACCCACTGGAGAAAGACTGGAAAAAATTAAAACAAGGTTTGCAGTTTGGTTGCTCAGGGTAATAGTCTGCTGATTTTCACTTTCTTTAAACTTGTTTCAAAATGTTCACCATTGTTACAGTCTTAGGTGTTCCAATGGCTATGTTACTTTTATTATTATTAAAAAGTAAACATTTTTAAAGAAAAAATACCTTAATTTATTTCAAAGCTTTTTCTCATAAAATGGATTTCTTATCTCATTTACAAGAATAGCTGTAAGAAAATTTACGTTGAGTTTGTTTTATTTGTTTGTTTTGGGGGAAGAAAATTAAATATTCCTGCCTTCAATGACGCCATTTTCACCACTACGACTTACTTTTCTTCACTCTCCTGATCCCTTCTGAGCTTCACACTGAGGGTCTTTTTTTTGTCCATATTCCCCTTTGGGCACACATTGCTTTGATTTGTTATTTTTGTGATCATTCTCTGGTTTTCCAACAAGTTCTAACAACGCATGTTCTTTAGGATGCATTCTAAGCATCCTCTTTGATACAACAAAGACCCAAATACAGCAGTTTAAACAAAACAGAAGTTTATTTCTCTCTTATGTAACAATCCATAGATAGATAGTTCAGTACTGAGCAGGACCATGTCTTTTCTTCTGTAATATCTCGTACTGGATTGGCTCAAGTTAAGTGTTCAGTGGTTATGCATTTGGTTTAATTGAGCCAAAACTCTGACTTATATTAGCAAAAGTTTCTTTTCCACTCGTTCAAGAATGATTCTCCCTTGCCCCTTGGAGACAATACTTAATACTCTATTCCAAAACTAGGCCTGGGTTTTAGTTGGCATACAAATTAGATTGATTTAACAGAGACACAGATACTGTATCTGAAACAGGATAATTTTGCTTTGCTTTATTCTTTCGTGTACTGGTCCAAAAGTAGGTGGTCCAGCACTGGTAGGGCAGCACCGCGGTCCTTGTTCATGACCTCCACCCCAGAACCTGCCATCACATCTGTATCTTAGCCCAGCAAGAAGGCAGAGAGTAGAGGGGTGCACGCCTCCATACTCCTAGAAATGTGTTTTAGAGGTAGCATGCATCGTTTCTACTCATTCCGTAACCTGATTAAGACATGGCCACATCTAACTGTTGAGAAGGGGAGAGATGAAGTTCTCTAGCGGATCAGCTAATACGGGGCAGTTCTAATAATAAATGAAGAAGGTGAGAATGTACTTCGGTGGACAAGCCTCACAGTCCGCTCCTCTGGCCATCCAGCTATCCATATATACCTGTGTTCTGACACATAGAACACACCCTGTTTCAAAGGGAAAAAAGCCAAAGTTCCAAGCTATTACTCATCCAGCTCAAAGTCCATGATCTGCTGATGATGTGCAGTCCTTTACAAGTCTGAATTTAACTCTTCATGATCCAGTGATCTAGAAAGATGAGGATCTGTTCCCCTCTCCCACTCCCTCCCCCACACACCTGGTGTGCAATGGTGAAGTAGGAATATGAAAACCAATTTGGAAAAATAATGAGGAAAAAAAGAGTAGTCGCTGGTCCACAGCCTTACCAAACGTTGCAAAGGGGAAACTTCAAAGACTGCCCAGATGGTGGAGTAAATTTGCGGTTAGACCCCAGTTCTGCTTTCTAGAAGGAACTGCCTTGTTTGTTGCCTCAGAAGGTACTGGCTTTACTCGCTGGGAGGTTTTTATCCATGATCTCCCATGATTCCATCTGAAGAGCATAGTGAAGAAAAAGCCCTCCTGGGAGGCTGCACATCTTTTTATGCCTAATAGCCTACTGGTGCAGTTTTGAAGGACTGTGGGTTACTTCAGAGTCAAATGGACACAGACATTTGCAAGCTAAGCTTGTAGCTCCTTTGTCAATTCAGTTTTGAGAAATACTGAATAGATTTCTGGTCTATTTGTTCCTTTTACAATTCCTTATACAAATAGCTACAGCTAAATGTGTCAACTCATCATATTACTAATGCCTAACTACTCTTCGTTTTTATTTACCAGGCTCTATGTTTGTCCCATCTATCCTGTTTCTATTAACTTAATGGCAGTGCTCTTGCAACCAGCAAAAACAGCAGATTTGGTTGAGAAGACAATCCCCTTAAAATGATCTTTACTGCTTGCCTGGCTTTCATCATCTGTCAGACAACACTTGCTAATGACTCTTGAGAAGGACCTTGAGTCACAGTTTTATCTTCTGCTATTGGAAGTATAGTAGCTTTTGGCTTTATCAAAACTAGAAAGCCCTAAATAACCATTCCCAGTCTACTTGTATTGCAGGCTGCAGGCAGAGAACTCCAATCTTAGCAGAACTTTATTGCCTTCTATCTCTGTTAACAAAATGGCTAGCTTTTACCTGAGTTCAACTTTCTCAAAGGACTTTGCTAAAGGAGGTGGGAAACAGCCAATACTCTCTGGTTGGTCAGAGAATCATCTTTCCTACCATTTTCCCTGCAGCTGCAGATTCATAGAGCACATGGTCTGCCTTACCAATTGAGTTGACAATGTTATCAAATGTTTTGTGGTAGCATAAAATGAGTCACCAGCTTTCCAAGCTGTGTCCTTGTTGTCTGCTGCCTACCAGTTAAACCAATGCCACATAGTTTAGGTTAATGCTGTGGAGTGTACAGAAATCTAGTAGAACTAATGTGTTGGTTTAGCAACATTGCAGGATCCAAATCCAAAAAATATTAAATATTTAGGGGTAAATCTGACTAAAGATGCATTAAATCTGTACATCAAAACCCACAAAATATTGCTAAGAGAAATCTTTAAAGATCTAAATAAATACAGAGATATACCATGTTCATGGATCAGAAGACTCAACATGTCAATATTGTTAGAATGCAGTTTCTCCCCAAATTAACGTATAGGTTCAACAAAATCCCAATGAAAATCCCAGCAAGCTTTTTTCTAGAAATTGGCATGCTGACTCTAAAACTAAGTACAAATGCAAAGGCCCTAAACTAGCCAGAAACTGAGGAGTCCAGCTCCAGGCCAAAATCCTACATGTTGTCTTTCAGGCCCAACCATGAGCAATTACAAAGGCTTTGCCTGGCAGGCCTCATTAGTGACCGCTACTCTCCTCACACTAAGTTTGATGCTCAGGGGGTGTGCCTTGGTGCAAGGCAGTGAATTGCAGTCTCCTGGAGGGAGTTTCAGTCATGGATCAAGTCCCACTCCAGGCCAGCCATGCTTATAATCATATCTGCATTTCTAGACAGGGCATCCCCCTTTGGAGATGGGCCTTCTTGGAAAGCGGACTAAGACAATTTTTCTCCCTCTCTCCAGGGCCCTGTCCATAAGACAGCGGGAGCTTTTGTTCAGTGCTCTTCACCAGTGAGACAATTTCCCCCACTTGTGCTGCTTGTCATCTGATTGACCATTACACCTAATGTTATTCCATGGGGAAAAATGGAACAGAATGAGCTAGAGCTTTGCATTTTGGCCTCTTGCTCATACTATCACAGTAAATGAATAAAGACTTGATTGTTACTTTCAGTTTTGCTTGCCATTCAAATTAACCACCCGACACCTGACAGTCTGACAAAAACAAATTTGAAAAACAACAAAGTAGGAAGGCTTACACTACCTGAGTTCAAGACTTATTACAAAGCTACAATAACCAAGAAAGTGTGATATTGGCCACAGTAGAGACAAATAGAATAATGGAGCAAAATAAAGTCCCAAAATAAACCCACACATACATGGTCGATTGATTTTCAACCAAGGTGCAAAGGCTGTGACTTCTAAGGTAAAATACAGGAGAAAATCTTTGGGGCCTTAGGGTAAGCAAAAATGTTTAAGTATAGCACTAAATGCATGATCCATTAAAGAAGAAAACTAATCAATCAGATTTTATCAAAATTAAGAACTTTTGTTCTTCAAAAGACACTCTTAAGAGAATACAAAGATAGCCCCAGACTGACAGAAAATATTTGTAAATTACATTTCTGATAAAGGGCTTATATCCAGAATATGTTACTCCCAAAATTCAGTAATAAGAAACAGCACATTTAAAAAATGGGCAAAATGGGCAAAAACAGACATCAAGGAAGATACATGGATGGCAAATATGCACATAAGAAAAAAACCGCTCAACATCATTAGTAATTAAAATGACTAATGGGATATGCCAATGGGATATGCAAATAAAGACCACAATAAGATGCCCCTACACACCCACCAGAATGGCTATAATTCAAAAGACTGACCATATCAAGTCTTGGTGAGAATGTGGAGGAACTGGAACCCTTATACACTGCTGATGGTAATTCAAATTGGTACAACTACTTTGGAAAATAATTTGGCAGTTTCTGAAGTAGTTAAGCACTCATCTGCCATAAGGCCCAACAGTTTCATATGAACATATGTGTCTATACAAAGTCTTATACTCACATATTCCTAGGAGTATTATTGGTAATGGCCCAAAACTGGAAACAACCCAAATGACTATCAACGGGTGAATGGGCAAACAAATTGTGGTATATTCTTACAATGGAATACGCTCATCAGTAAAAAGAAATGAACTGTTGATACACTCAACAACACGGATGATTCCACTATGCTAAGTGAAAGGAGCCAAACTAAGAAGAGTATATATTATGTGATTCATTTATTTAAAATTCTAGAAAATGCAAACTAATCTGTAGTAACAGAAAGCAGATCAGCAGTTGCCTGAGAATGCAGGTCAGGGATGGGAGGGATAGCAAGGTTTACAACGAAACTTTTGAGGACCCTGGATGTGTTCATTATTTAGATTGTGGTGATGATTTCACAAGCGTATCCCTATCTCAAAGATTATCAGGTTATACATACTTTTTAAAAGTATGTTTCTGCTATGTGGGTGGAGTGAATACGTTAATGCTTTTAAGCCCAGATCCACTTACATAACTGACTTCCACTCTTCAGAACGCAGACCTGGAGGTCATGAGACACAGGACAGTCAAATTTTGTTAAAGAGTGTTAGAGATCAGGAATGTGGATTGCTATTAAGAGTCAACTGTGGTGGGTGGGAAACTAGAATGAGCAACATGGAGTAGTCTGAGGACTCTGGACATCTAAGGTGGAAACCTCCCTCCACAACTTCACTCTCTCTGTTTACAGAAACTAGAATGCCTGTGTGATTCTCTCTCGTCTTCTGACCTTATTCTTCACCACTCAGTGCAAGACTCATCTTCTCTGTGCAGCTTTCCCTGATTGCACAAGGAAGCAGTGGTTATTCATTCCATTGGAGTTCTGCCGTAGAACTCACCATTTACATCACTCAGGTAGGACATAGCATATGCTGTCTTGTGTTGTTAGTTATCTGAAAAGATATGCAAGTTACTGTGGAGGTTTAAAATATGTCCACAAATTCTTTGACACTCCCTTTAAAACGTGGATCCTAATTCTCCTCCCCTTACATTTTGGTTGGACTTAGTGTTTGCTTCTAATGGATAGAATAAGACAGAAGTGATGATGGGTGACCTCTGAGACTAAATCATGAAAGGCAATGCAGCTCCCTTCTTGCTGGCTTTTGGATCACTCCCTCTGGGGGAAACCAGCTGTCACATCATGACGATCCTCAACTGGCCCTATAAAGAGGTACACATGGTGAGGAATTGAGGTCTCCTGCAACAGCCAAGTGAGTAAGCAATCTTGGAAGCAGATTCTCGAGACCCAGTCAAGCTTTCAGATGACATCTTGTCTGCAATCCCATAAGGACCCTGTGCCAGAACCACCCAGTAAGCTACCTCCAAATTCCTCACCCACAGAAACCATGAGATAAAATATAATAATTTTTTTAAAACCATTTTTTAAATTCATGGTAAGATAAGGTAACAATATTCTTGAAATCCAGGCTTTTCAGAGTTAAAGAAGTTTTCTTGGAACTCCCACAACTAAATTTACATAATAAGAACCAAAATATTAGAGGACTGGCCTTAAAATAAACCCTAGACTAGAAAGGTAAAGAACATGACTTAAGAGATGAGAAAGACCAAACATCCTTATCTCATTGCCCTACCCTAGGATGAACTTGGGGGTGGAATCTTAGAAACATCCGTATGGACTAGGGAAGAATCTGAAGATTTGGGAGCTAGCACTTCACTTCCTGGGGCATTTCCTAGGACAGTGACCCAATGGTACAAAAAGAAATCAATCATGTGCATTGAATCGACATCTTTTTTTTTTCCCCAAGCAATTTTATTGAGATCATAATGATTTATAACATTGTGTGATTTGGGGTGAACATTATTGTTTATCAATTTCGGAATATACTTCATCATGCTCACCTCCAGTAGCCTAATTTTTATCCATCGCTGTACGTATGTGACCCTTTATCCCTTTCGCCCACCCCCCAACCCCCTTTCCCTCTGGTAACCACTAATCTGTTCTCTTTATCCATGTATTTGTTATCTTCCACATTTGAGTGAAATCATGCAGTATTTGTCTTTCTCTGTCTGGCTTATTTTGCTTAATATAATACCCTCAAGGTCCATCCCTGTTGTTGCAAATGGGACAATTTTGTCTTTTTTTATGGCTGAGTACTATTCCATTGTATATATATACATCTTCTTTATCTATTCATCCATAGAAGGGCACTTGAATTGCTTCCACGTCTTGGCTATTGTGAATAATGCTGCAATGAACAGAGGGGTGCATAAATCTCTTGGGTCATTGATTTCAAGTTCTTTGGATAAATACCCAGTAGTGGGATAGCTAGATGATATGGCATTTCTATTTTTAATTTTTTGAGAAATCTCCATACTGTTTTCCATAGAGGCTGCAACAGTTTGCATTCCCATCAGCAGTGTATGAGGGTTCCTTTTTCTCCACATCCTCTCCAACATTTGTTGTTTTTTCTCTTGGTAATTATAGCCATTCTGACAGATTAAAGTGCTATCTCATTGTAGTTTTGATTTGCATGTCCCTAATAATTAGTGATGTTGAACATCATTTCACATGTCTGTTGGCCACCTGTATATCTTCTTTGGAAAATGTCTGCTCATATCCTCTGCTCATTTTTTGATTGGGTTATTTGTTTTTTTGTTGTTGAATTATATGAGTTCTTTATATATTTTGGAGGTCAACCCCTTGTCTGATAAATGATTTGCAAATATTTTCTCCCAGTTGGTGAGTTGTCTTTTTGCTTTGTTCATGGTTTCCTTTGCTTTGTAGAAGCCTTTTAGTCCAATAGATCAACATGTTTTTTGAAGTGACTTAGAGTAGACTAGATTAGACAATATAAGAGTGCATCCACAAGGAGTAAGGATAAATATAATTTGGGAGTGTCTTTGTTTCTTTTACATACATATGTGTGTACTGTCTGTGTGTATGTGTGTACTGTTATCTAGACATAAATATATTTCTTAGTGTAGCTTATGGTAAAAGAAAGTTTGAAAGCCATGGTCAGAGAGACTATAAACCTTTCAGAAGACTTAAATTTGTCGGGGCAGGCAATGTGATGTGGGCACAGAGGAGGAACAATGGCTGAGGGCAGGGCCATGGCTAGTGGACCTGAGGGCAGGCTCACAGGATCCTGCACCATCATGTTGAGTGTGGAGAGAGCAGGCGAGCACTCCCAGGTCTCCCAAGGGGTTTGGGGGTATGGAAGGACTGACAGAACCAATGACCCCAATAAAGCCTGGAGTTGGGGCACGGAGACCCAAGTACTGAGACCTTGTGACTGGATGCAACAACAAAATCCTCGGTCATCAGTAGTGGAGCCAGCATGATGCTCAAGCATGGAGCAGGAGCAACTATGTCTCCGCAGTGCAGGAGCTCAGTGGCCAGGAGTCTAAGCCTCACCAATGCAGTTACACTGAGGACAGAGACCAAGGCTGAGAGACACCTCAGTGGGAGGCCACAAGACCAGAGGACGTGTAAGCTCTCCTTGTACCCAGATGCCATCTTGAAAAGGAGAAAGGCGTGGGGGAAGCCCTGGGGAGAATCCAAAAGACTGAGCAGTGACCCAAATAGGCTATTTAAAACTGAAAGCTACCCAAAAGCCACTTTTATTTGTCAAGATCAAGTGTTTTCCTCCATCATTAGGAATGATGAGAGCAAGATGAGATCAGTTACAGAAAATAGGGCAATTAACATTTTTCATACATCTGAGTCATGTTGTTTAAATTTTAGCCTCATTACATGTGATCTATCAAAGGATACAGAAGGAGTGTTTACCCAGGCCAGGAGTCAGGAGGCTACCCACTTACTAAGATAGCATGTAAACAAACGAAACATTGTATGGTACCAGTCTACAACAAAATGGCAAAATTAGAGGAAAAAAAAAATAATGCAATAAGTTTTTTATAATGCTAAATATATTCAATTTGAAAAACTATTCTTTATTTTAAAATAAGGTACTGCTGACTTTTTCTGGTGTCAAAATGTCCTTCCTTCCCATATTGTGGTGATGAGAGAGAGCAGTTGTTGCTCTAAGACCCTTATTTGGCAAAATCTAAGATGGACAGCCTGTGCTGGCTCTCAAAATATTTGGCCCAATTCTTCTGGCCCTTGAAATGCAAGTATGTGATAGCCCTTGGCGTAGAATAGGCCTTCCATCCATGGAAGTTCCCTTCCAGCCTCCTCCAGCCATTACCACCCCAGTTCATAGAAATCAGCCCTTAACAAGTAGCTTTTGCTCTTTTTCCCAGAGGCTCCATCCGTCTTCTTCCCACTCAACTTGCCTAATCACAAATCGTAGCAAGCCATCTCTCCCCAGGTCAAATAGAAAGGGTGGAAGACATGACCAAAGGGATGAGAGAGAAGGCCGTGTCCTATCCCTTCCTCCCACCCTTGGATGAACTAGGGGTGGGATCTTAGAAATGTCCACATGGACTGGCGAAGAATCTGAGGACCTGGGGACCAGTGCTCAGCAAAGAGGAGGACAAGAAGTGTCTCTCCAGAAGAATTTATAAAATTGTGTCACCACTCCATTTCTAAGCTCCATCATTATATTAAATTGTATACATCTCTGATAAAATGAGCCAAATAACATACTGAAACCTTCCTATAAACTTAGGAACTTCAGTGCCAATTTATTTTGTCAATTAATTTTCTGTCATAAAACCATCTATGTGCCAGGGTTACTAAAAAAAACACTAAGGAAGGAAAACCTACTCCCGGTAAAGTCAGATAATACATAAAAACATTTTCAATTAGTAAGCATTGAGAAACCAATTGTTGTATAAGGTAGAGGTATGACATTTATCTAAATTATTGAGAACATACCTGCTTATCCATTACAAATGTTAAATGATTTTTTGAGGCACTGCTTTAAAGGTGCTTTTTGTATTGCCCCTACATGCAGATTCTGCTGAAACCCTCATTTGCTTAGTAAATACTGTAGAACTCACGCCACACGCAAGGCACCAACCAGATGGCACACACCAAACAGTGAGGCCTTTCCAGGACTCCAAGGGCACACAGCATGGTGGAGAGTCATCCTACACCCAGGCAGCTGCAGCACCACACAAGGCAGGCCACAGGGTGCTCTGTAGCACAGCCCTGGACAAAGGGCTGTGGGGGTTTCAAGAAGGAAGACCATATCCTTAACCTCTGGGGTTGCAGATCATAGATATGGAGGGCCATGCACCAGGACTGAAAGAAAGAGCCGTCACAGGTGTGGAAGATGAACTCAAGGACAAATTGTGTAAAAGGTGAGGCTTTGTCCCCTCCAAGAGGCGTTCCAGCCCTTATGTCTATTCTTTATGAAACCATCCATAACTGCGGGATGCCCTGGCAGACTCCACCTTAGATAAGGCTTTTATTGGCCTGTTCATAAAAATCCACTTAACCAGGTAGAGACACCCGTATAAATAAATAAATAGAAAGCTTAATGTGGCACTACATTCTCATGCTTAAAACTATGTGGCCTTATTTATAGTCTATCTGTAGAATGTAAAAAGCTGTCTTAAGCATTTTAATTAATTGCATGGGTTATTTTACTGAGTTTTAATAGAAAAATAGAAAGAACAATAATAGCAATAGTTACTAATTGTTGAGCACCCATTAACCTCCAGTCACCATGTTATGAGCTTTATATGCATTATTTCTGACCTTCACTCTGACCTGTTTTCACAGTTTCATATGTGAGGAAACACATGCTCAGAGAGGTGCCCAAGCAAACAGAGCTACTAAGAAGAACCTGGATTCAAACCTGAGTTTCCCTCACCCCCAAGTTCAAGATCATTTCTTTACCAAAAATTGAGTTGGCTAGATCTTACTTTGATAAATTCTTCTGCTCTTAATCAATTACTTAGAAGTTTAGATCTAAGTGGGAAACAGAATGGAGTGATTTGGGGGAAAAGGTAAAACTTTCCTTCAGGGTTCTTCCTAAAGATTACCAGTTATCTACTGATATCCATTCTGCCTTTCATTCAATGATAGAAACTCCACTCCCACCCTAGGTTGTAATTGGTCCCATGTTATCAGGTCAAGATGACTAATTGGGGCCATGTGAGTAGCTGACAGTTAGTACGATTGGCGTAGAAGTAATGTGTACAGTTCCTGGGTCATGACCCTAAAAGGAAGAGGCATGCTCTCCTGGCCCTTCTTTCTCGCTGGCTGACACTTGAGTTGAAAAGCCAGAGTGGAGTAACCACTGCAGACCATGAGAGGGGAGCCACACTTTGAGAGTAGCAGAGTGACCAGATAGAGTGACCCTAGGTCCCCAACATCATCGAGCTGCCATTTTACCCCTACACTCCTTATTCATAGACCAATACATTAGTGAGAAATGAACTTCCATTTATTTAAGCCCCTATGGCTTTGAGTAGCTCAGTGGGTCTCGAACTTCAGCATACATCAGAATCACCTGGAGGCTTGTTAAAACACAGATTGCTGGGCCCCATCTCAGAGCGCCTGATATAGGAATTTGGGGGAGGCCTGAGACTTAGGATTTCTAACAAAATTCCCAGGTGATGCTAATGCTGCTGGTCCAGGCATGAAACTTCGAGAACCACTGTTCTAATGGATACCCACACCCACTATCCTAGCCTTTCATAAACATGCCTCTAGTGCCCCTGGGGCCTAACAATACTCTCAACTGTCCTCACCCATTCCAGGCCACACACTGAATCTAAAACCAAAACTTGGCTCAGTGTTAATTTATCCACAGCTATCCTTGCTGAATCTAAAGAGATTTGGAACACAACCAGAAATCACACAAAGAGCTAGAAAGTACAGTATATATATAATGTATATATAATGGCATCTGATAGAATCTGTTGGACCTTCAAAATCTGGGTTCCGAAATCTGGATAATTCAAAATTTCTCTTTGTCTTAATCCATTATTTTCAGGAATTACAACTGGAACTTTGAAAACATGTATTCTTTAAAATCCACGTGTTATTTGCTGTATGTCCAATTAAATTAAGCTCTGATTTTCAGTAGTTCATCTTCCTAGACCAAGCACATCTTGAACGAGACCAAAAGCTGTAGAGGGTGAAGCACATGAAGCAAGAGCTCAATGGTTGAAAGTGGAAAAATGGAAACCCCCTCAGGGGAATCTTAAAATTTTGAGTGGTGGCGGTGCTCAGCAGACAACACAGGCAGCAACACGCTGAATGCTTGGAAACCAGAGAGCGTCAAGGATGCTGTAAGAGAATATGCAGGGAAACTTTCAGGTGTGTGACTCACTTCCCCAAGCCACGCTGGCCTTTGGAAGCATCCAATAAGAGATAGCTCAGAGCTTTTTCCCTGGCAGGGTCCCAGGTGACTTGTGAGCTTGCCTCAGCTGTCACTAGTGTCCTCCCACTGCCACCACAGATGCCACTCTCCTGCTGCCACCATCAGAGCATCTGACACTGCCAACCCCATGCTGCTGCCACTCCCTAGGTTCAGGGGTCACCTCATTTTAATTAGATCCCCCTATAGGTAGTCTGATGCACTTCCTATCTGTTCCCCCCCGGCCTTTAAGGAACTCAGGATCAGTATCCTCGAGTCGGGTCAGAGAATGATTCAGGAATAGGGTTCAGTATTGCACAGACTTCCAGCTATAGAAAGTAGCAACTACTTCATAAATGTTCATTTTCCACTCTCTTGTCTACTACTAACAATTCACCAGTACCCCAAACCAGTACCCTTCCAGCACTTCCCTATTGCTTAGTGAGTACCCTGCCCACCCTGTAAGGCAGGGCAGCCTTTGGCAATCCTTCCTCAATCTTCCTCGACCCCCAGGCTTGATTAGTTCTCCCAAGGAATGATCTCGTATGACCACCAACCTTTCCTTAGGGTCCCTATAAGAAATAGAATTGGGGGTAATAATAGTAGCCCCTGGCTCACGGGTTTTTCAGTTTTGTTTTTATTTTTTCTTGGCAATGATTTAAAAAGTGAATACAGGACAGGTGCCTGAAATCGTGTCTGACATATAGGAAGTCCTCAGTAAATATTAGCTATGATTATTATATACATTTATTTCTGTGACCATTTGAAATCTCTTACTAGATAGTAAGCTCAAGGAAGTCAAGATGTGTCCATTTTTTGCTTTTTATTGTGTCCCAAGTGCCTACTCAGTGTTGAGGACTTAGTAAGCACTCAGCCAATATTGGTTGAATGAATGCATGAATCATTCACAGCATCTCCTGTGCCAACTGCAGAAGTCCCTCGTCCCCACTTCTCCTCAATGTCTAGTGGGTCTTGATGCAAAGAGGACTTATGTCTTGTTTTGTTATCTAAGTGTTCTCCGGTTAGTACATAAATTAAACTCCTTCATATGCACACAGATGCACGCACACACATCACAGAAGCCCCCAAAAGATGCAGGTAGAATGGTTTTTGTTTGTTTGTTTGTTTGTCTTAACAGCTTTACTGAGGAATAATTGATATACAAAAAGCTGCACGTACTTAAAGGATCAATTTGATGAGGTTGGACGTATGCAGACACCTGTGAAAGCATCACCACAATCAAGGTAATAGACATATCCATCACCTCCAAGAATTTCTTCTGTCCCTTTGCTTTGTTTTATTTTGTTTTGTTTTTGGGTGGTAAGAACACTTAATGTGAGATCTACCCTCTTAATAAATTTCTAAATGCACAATACAGTATTGTTAACTGTAGCCACTATGTTGTACAGCAGATCCTTAGGGCTTATTCATCTTGCATAACTGAAAGTTTGTACTCATTGAGCAACAGCTCCTCGTTTCCCTCCTTTCCCCGGAAAACATCATTCTATTCTCTGCTCCAAGAGTGTGACTATTGTAGATAGCTCAAATAAGTGGAATTGCACAGTACTTGTCTTTCCATAACTGATTTATTTCACTTAGCATAACATCCTCCAAGTTCATCCACGTTGTAGCAAATGCCAGAACTTCCCTCCTTTTGAAGGTTGAATAATACTCCATTGTATGTATATATCACATTTTCTTTATCCATTTAGGATGGCTGCAATGAACATAGCAGTGCAGATATTTCTTTAGAATGTTTTTTCAAAGGCTTTATTTTTTTAGAGCTGTTT
The DNA here is from genome assembly GCF_021613505.1 of Equus quagga. Lineage (NCBI taxonomy): Eukaryota > Metazoa > Chordata > Mammalia > Perissodactyla > Equidae > Equus > Equus quagga. Next base: position 62,389,635 of record NC_060269.1, read on the forward strand.
TAGGTTTATAAAAAAATTAAGAGAAATATACAGATATTTCCCGTATACCTCTTGTTCCTACACATGCATAGCCTCCCCCATTATCAACATCACTCACCAGAATGGTATGTTTTTTGCCAATGATGAATCAATATTAACACATCATAATCACCCAAAGTATGTAGTTTACCTTGGGGTTCACTCTTGGTGTTGTGCATTTTAGGGATTTGGACAAATGTATAATGACATATATCTATTATAATATTATCATACAGAGTATTTTCACTGCCGTAAAAATCCTCTGTGCTCTGCCTATTTGTCTCTCCCCCATCCCAGAATGTTTTTTAAGAATACTATAATTTATCAACATTATCTTTTTCTTCTCTAAGTGCTAGCTAAGGTTATATGAACATTAAACAAGGTATTCTAAGTGAAAACACTCAATGTAGTGCCAAATGCCTAACAGCTTTTATTGTTGTTATTATTATCTTTTATAAGACATGACAAGCCCGGAGCCCTGGACTGCCATTGGAGGGACTAAATAAACATTTGTTGATTAAATGAATAAATGGCAGAGTGAATGAGTACAAAAAAGGATTCTAACAATCCTGTAATTCCAGTTTTGGATTAACCACTTCTGTGGCCTTTGACAGTTCTTTAATGTCCCAGTTTTTCTCCTCTGTGAGGCTTAAGGGAGAGAAGGGTAAAGTCACAACTTCTCTGAATTCATTGAATCACCAACTCTTTAAGCTGAAAGGGCACTTGGCAGACATGTCAGGTGGTAGATGGTTCACCCAGTTTACCCCGAGTCGAAAGGTGGCCTTGCCGAGCTGTCCAGGTTTGACAAACTAGACTGTCTGGGTTTTAGTCCAGGAAACAACACCTCCTGTAAGTGCGTGTCCAGTGAATGAAACAGTGCGTGGTGGCGGGGACCTAATTTAAAGCTGATTTACGTAGGTTTTTTTAAAGCTTAATTATCAGATAACTTACTCATTTAACTATTAGTTAGCAACAATAATTCGGTTAACTACTCATATAAAGAGAATTCAGTCAGTTAATCATATCTTTCTTGGGGACACTTTTGCCCCAGGATACAATACATCTTTTCTTCTTCAACATGTTATTTTAACGAAATACAGTTATTTTAGAGTTTCATTATTTTTAAATGTATATGTGTGTGTGAGAGAGAGAATTTTTAAAAGCCTGGATGAATATACAACAAGGTGTTAATAATCTCTGGATGGCAAAAATATAGGCAATTTCCATTTTCTACTGCATTCCTTCTTTTATATTCCTTCTTTTATGTGTATTTTTTTAATTCAGAAAAAATAGTAACACTTTTGTAATTCATTTATTGAATAGTCTGAACTTAGAGGATATAAACACGGTTAACTAACTTTCTTTAGTTTCTCATTATAAAACTAATACAGTTCTTTGAAACATTTTGAAGTGTAAAGGAGAAAACAAACTACCTCATAATGTACTAGGCAACAGCTTCCTTCCCTCCTTGTCTGGAGGGTTCCTGAGCTTTCTGCTCATTTCCAGTTATTGAAACTCAGTTGGGTCAGTCCTTACTAGGAGACTTCACTCATATCTACTTGAATACTCTCTGACTCCCTTCCCCACTCAGCCCAGTGTGAATCCAGCTTCCCTCCCGAAAGACAAGAAGAGGGAAAGATCCACTTTTCGTTCTACCTTCTCCCTTTTCTGGGATCAAGCTCTTTTAGGTTTGGGGAATGAGAAGAAGGATGGAAGAAATGGGACATGCCTTTCCCCAAAGGCACCACCAGTGTGATTCTCTGAAGGTTTCTCTACTGGCTTCTCAGGTTCACACCCACAGGCATAAAAGCCCCCGGGTGGCAGTATCACTTGCAGATGCTCTGATCGAGTGCTCAAGTGAGCCTCTTCATGGCGTGGCACCTTGACAGGGCAGCTCCACGGCCAGAAATGCTCTCCAGCTCCTGGCCCAGAGGTTTAGTCTGTGGTATCTGGCTGGTAGGACTCCCTGGCCCCTAGGAAACCCTCCTGGGCATTGTAGAGGCAAGTTCAATCAAGCTAAGTTGCCTTCCAAGCTGTCGTTTTGTCCCAGAGGAGCTTGTCCATGCTCTCCTTGCCAAACAGTGGGACCACTTTTCTCTCAACCCTGCCTCATCTCTCCATTCTCCTTTTCCCTGCTAGGAAAAGTCCAGAACAGATCTACAAGGACAGGACGTTAGCAGCATTTCCCCAGGGGAAAAGTGCCGATAGTCCCTTTGGCTTTGGAAGGAGGGATAGTGGAGTCCTCCCCGTGGGGAGGACCGTTTTAGACTCTGATGCGTCTCCTTTGCCCCTTCCATCAACCTTTTGCTTATAGACACTGGAGAGGTTGGGTCATTCAATAAACTCTGGGAGAGCAGTTTGAGCCCAACTGTGTGAAGATCTCTTTCAACCATGGGGTACTTGGTGGTTCTCTGTCCTAAGCTTTGGGTCTTCTTTGTCAACTCTAGCAAAACAGGTGAGATTTCCCTCAACATGCAGTTATATGTATGTCATATTTAGATTCACAGGAAAAAGAATGAAAGAAAATTACCCAAAATGCTGACAGCAGTTTTCTCTCCGTAATGGGACTGGGAGTGATTTTTATATTTTATTTCTTCCTTTACACTTTTCTATTTTAAAAATTTTCTAAGTGTACATGTATCACTTTTGTAATCAGAAAGTAAACAGTTTATTTAACAAAAAATGATTAGTCCAAAGATGAACTGTAGATTGGTAAAAAGAAAAAATAAGTAAACTATCTTAACCAGTTCAACTTTTTTCTGTTAATCTCAAATACCAGGTTACCTAGTTAAGCTAGAGTTTTATCTCCCTTGGTTTATTCATACTCTGAATAGGAAGACAAATGTCTACTTTATCCAATACAGAAAACTTTCTGCACCTTCAGAAGAAATTAATGCTTTTAAAGTTAATTGTCAGGGCCAGCCCCATGGCAGCCTGGGTTCAGCCTACACCACTCATCGGCAACCATGCTGTGGCCATGACCCACACACAAAATAGAGGAAGATTGGTACAGATGTTAGCTCAAGGCAAATCTTCCTCAGCAAAAAAAAAAAAGTTAATTGTCCAATTTTAGGGTATGTTTGAAGGGGGAGTATTTATTGGCTTTCTTTAATTAAATTCTCATTAGCAAAATAAATATTTTTAAATTGTTAGACCCTCAGAAATCTTTGCTGAATTCTTTTGTAACTACTTCAACTTTTGTTCAGAAGTTTAAAAATGATCTGATATTGAATATTTCTGAAGGACCTTTTAAATATATATATTAAAAAGTAGGCATTGCAGATGGACATAATTTTTTAATAGTCTAGAAAGGTTAACAAATTTGACTATCTCAATGTTAGTATAAACAGAAATTAAGATCTCTAATTCACAACTCTATCTTTGAGCTACGCTTCCTTCCCAGTGCCTACCCTATAGTATATTTCTCAAATAAGTGAATGGAATTTTCTTTAACTGGGTTTATATTTCATTCTCTACATTCCAAAATTATACATAAACATGTGCTTGTTCCAAAAACTTCACACAATACAGAGCATCTAGAATATAAAATAAAAGAGCCCCTTGAACATCTTCTACTCTTGGTACATATCCTCCCAGATCACTTTATATATCGGTTTATTTTTAAATTACCTCATTAAAATGTTTTAATCTAATCTAACAATTTCAACTCTGGTTTTTGTATACAAATAGCATATAAAATACATTTTCATTTATAGATACTGTAGTCACTTAGATTTTTGCTTTATTTTGTTTTGTCTTTTACCTATTCTGCCTGCAGGTAATATGCAAAAATTTTCTAGGTCACAATTATTTCGCCACCAGCATTTCTCCTTGAAACGGTAATGAGCACTCGTGCACACAAAGAGGAAGGACACCCATCTTTACTTCTAATCTACTGGATATTTTTCCATGTTTAGTAAGCTGTGCTTTATGTGGCATATGCTTCAATAAGCCTCTCATAAGGTTTAATTGGGACTTAGGCATTCAATAAATATTTGTGTAATTGAATTGAATTTCAGTAATTATTCTGTAATTCTTAAAGCATGTAGACACTGGAAGGACGGTACACAGTTTAATGTTTTTCACTATAAGATTGCAAAACCTCCACAAATCCACTCCTGACATCAGGTGATACTCATCAGTGGGTTTTGTTGGTTATTTGGGGTTCACTACAGAAAGCCTTTTGATCTCCCTCCAATCATGCTTTTTTTGGTCCCAGATTTCTAAGCTCAAATCTCGATTGGAAATAAATTCATTTCCTTAAGCCATCTGGTGGCTTTCACCTGTAACTGCAGCATCAGCTAATGGCCAAACAGAACTATCCCGCATGCCTCAACACACGCAAGGACTGTCATTGCCTTCCTGTGTCTCTTATGAGATGTGTTACGATGAAGTGATGCCTAAGCAATGTGTAGGTGTTGGAAATCCAAGAGAAACCTTCATGGTTCTATCCTCAGTGCCACTTTAACATCAAGGGCAACATAGCAAGGCTACGTGTGATGGAATAAGAGAAACTCTATTATTTTATTATTGTAATTACATAATAAGACAAGCTTTATCTTGCACCCACCGTGTACCAGGCAGTGTACCTAGGAGGGAAAAGCCAATGTGAGAGGCCCGCGTTCTCAGGGAACACAGGTAAAGCGGTATGTGAACAAATACAAAGGGTAAGTGTTAGGATAGACGTGCTGAGGTGGAGAAGGAGAAAACCCTGACTGGGGGCTCCTTTATCCCACACTGAACACCAGGAGATGCTCGCTACTCCCTCTCGGAATATGCAAAATACCAGAAAATAAAATCAAAATTCTTTTTTCTAATCAGCTCAAAATAATGATTAACAAAATAATGGATTTGTAAGTGTATTGTGTAAGCTTGTATCCTACCTCCTGCAAAAGCAGAGGCGATACATATCTTTGTGTAATGCATAACCCCCAAGGCCATGTTACTCCAAGTTGGATCACAACGGGGCACCCAGGGACCCCAAGGTCAGTAGTGAAGCTCTCAGGTCCCATCTAACTTAGCCAAACACCTCCTCCACCCTCAGTTTTTGGAGGAGGCAAGACAGCAAAAAGGAGTCAAAGCCTGCTGGCCAGGCTGCACATGTACCCCTCCTAGTTCTGTCTCATTATCCCTGAACAACAAAGTGTCAGTGGGGCACATCTGCCTTGGAAGGTCAGAGAAGGTTCCTGAGAGGCCGTGAAGTTTGAGCTGAATGTGGAAGAGTGGATAGGAGTTCACCAGACAGACACAGGAGCAAGGCTATTCCACTTCACGGGGACATGTGCAGTGGTGCAAAGTATAAAAGAGCAAGGCCTATTTGGGGACCTGTAGGTAATTCAGTATGGCCAGAAAGGACGTTGTGAACTGGGAGTGGTAAAAGCTGCAGCTAGGAGAGTAAGCAAGTGCCCACTCCTGAGGGTGGCACATGGCGTGCTCAGATGGGCCTTTCGCCCTGCTGATAATGGGGCCACCGAAGGATTTTAAATAGAGCAGTGATGTAATTGTTTGCATCTTAGGGAGACCATCCTGGAAGCGAGATTAATATCAGGTTGAAAAGATACACAACAAGAACTAGCAGGCCAGGTAGAAGGCTATTAGTACATTACAAGCAAGACATTATGAAGGTTTCCAGATCAAGTTAGTGGCAGTAAAGATGGAGAAGTAGAGATGGATTTGAGAAGTATTTAGCAGGTAGAATAACAGGTCTTTGTGACTTGGATACAAGAGATTAGATATATAGAGGAGTTTAGAATGATTCCCAGATTTCTAGCTTATAAACCAATGGTCCATAAGGAGCAGGATGTACAGGTTTGAAATATGATGGAATGTCAGGGCTGGAGACATAAATTTGGAACTGATCAGCATTGATGCTATGGGAAAGGAAGAGATTATTCCTGACCAAGATATTGCAATACCCACACTCAGAAGAGATGTGTTGAATAAATGTCAAATGAATGAATATGCATTCTTATATACACCTGAGAATACACAGATAACCTGGCAGGCTGTGTAGGAAGAAGCCAGCCTCGCATTTTCTGCAGACCAGTGCCTGGAAATGAGGTTGGGGTTGAGGGGGTGGGAGACCCAGAGGGAAGTAGAACATGAAGATGATGATGTTATGGATAGTTCTAAAAATAAGTGTTTCCACCAACGTGTGACTAGCTACCTTAATATCCTATAAATGAAGTCATAGTGCTGAGTCATTCTTGCCCAGGGCAAGGTGTCACTCCTTATCTGCAACCTTGATTGGTGCGCTGAACCCTAGACCCAACCAGCACTATGCCATGGAAAGCAAGGAGAGATGAGGGAGCCGCCAGTATGGAGCTATGAAAAATGTACCTCTGCCTTTTCCCAGCTATCTCAGACTGGGTGGGAATTCCAATCAAGGTCACTCTGGGGAAATATCCACATTATTCACATACTGGAACTTTAAATTAAAAAGTTACCTAATTCTTTATGGGGGGGATTATTTCCCCTTCCATCAATAAGTCAATTTTTTCTCCTCTCATCTTCGATTCTATTATATTTTAGAAGAAATTCATTCCAGTTAATATGAAAATGAGATGCCAGAAATTATGACGGATGCTTATGGACACAGTTGTAGTGATTCACTAAGTCTGTCTGTTAATCTAGATATCAATAATAACACTTGTTTTTCTATCATTTAAATGCTCTCAGTATCCATCTGCTCTTGGAACCAAGTGGAACATCCTAGCATTATAAGGAATGCACTAATGGAAAGATACTGAGCCCCGTTATTAATATTAAAAGCTCTGTGTCACTTTCAGGCAGCCAGTAGAGACCATCCTAACGGAAGGCATGATGTTCACACAAAGATAATATTGGAATAAATTTGACCCTGTGGAAAAAATCCAGCCCAACCAGAACAGGCTATAGTTCAGTTTCCCTTATTGAAATGTTCAAAAGTAAAAAATATACACCCATTTCATCACATTTCTGCTCAAACATTTATTATTATCTTTACCAAACCCTGTGTGGTCATATAAACAAAAAATAGAGTTTTCTCAGTGAGACCAAGCACTTTCTATGAAATGTTTTGACATCTACTGACATAAATATTCCTTTGTGAGTATTCTTTTTTCAAAATTATTTTGGTTCTTCCTTCTATTCATTCTTGTTGATAGATTTTGAATGAGTTTGTCAATTGCCCCCAAAATCCTTTGGGGTTCTAATTGGAATCTTTTTAAACTTGTTGTAAACTGCAGGAAAGAGACAGCTTTAGTCTTCCTATCCTTGAAAGTGATGTCTCTCCATTTCTTCTTCTTCTTTTTTGGTTTTTTTTTTGCCTCAGTGAATTTTAGCATTTCTTTTATATAGGTCTACCTATTTCTTAAGTTTGTTCATTATTACTTTACAACAGCTTGCTGCACTTAAAATATGCCCAAAAGTGAAAGCCAGAGTGTTATATTTACCAGTACACATAAGGATCTGAAGTTTTTCTTTCATGGTATTTTAAGAAATCGAGGAAAATGTAGTAGTCATCTTTTGTTATGAAGAAAATGGCTCATATTATAAATTATATTTTAGTTACTTTATGGAAATACCTACAAAATCACAGTGTGACCACAGCAAATGTAGTTTTTTGAAAAGCACAGCCTGTCAGATCAAACTAATTTCTTCTAGAACAGGGTAGCTGACTTTTAGATAAGAATAAAGAATTACATGTGATGTATGTGGATTTCGGGAAGTCTTTATTCTAATGAACATGATTCTGTCACAGAGACACAGTACACATAGTCTGGTGCTGGCTACATTGTTGGAGGAGAAGTTGTTCTTGAAAAGGGGCTATCTTTTTAACTCTGTTTATTTATTAAGTTAGAAGACAGCTAGCCTTGTGGCAAACACATGTTATTCTTATAGGACAACTCTAACAGCTTTTTCAGAGTTACTGTTGGTCACAGATAAAAATCAGTTTAATTCTCCTGGTCTGTTTGCTTGGAAAACATTCCTATGCCTAAATTCCCAATGTACAACTGTAGATGTTAGACAGCATGACAATGTCAGCGTGAGAACAAAGAAAGGACCATGACTGTATAAATTTATGATTCTGTGAATTCTGTTATTCCTATCCCCAACAGTTATCCAGCTTCTTATTAACTTATGGAAGCCAAAGTCCAAAGGAGAGAGGTAGGGCAAAGGTTGTTCATAGATAAGACTCTCACAACGTACTAATCGTTCCTCTAATTTTAAAGGTTTGAAGAGATAATTATGGTAGAAAGCAAAAGAAACTGATGAAGATGCAGAGCAACTGGGACTCTCATACATTGCTGGTGGGGTTGCAAAATGATACCACTGCTCAAGATAGTGTGGGGGATCAGAATTGGCAACCCCAAAATGTGTCTGCTTGGCTTAATTATTTTTAAGGACAAAAGACTCTTACTCTTCGAAAGAAACTTTGACCTTCCCCCTAACTGCCTAAAAAGAATTTAAGATAGAAGCGCCTATCACTATCACTATCCAGGAAGGAGCTATCACTAAAGATAATTCTAGGTATGATAGACAGAAAAGCATCTAGCAAGGGTCATTTTATCAAAAGATCTCTTTTGGGTCCCACTGTCTATAGATAGCCCAGCAAACACTGGTTTATCAAACATTTGCTTTTCCATCTCCATGTAAACTACCTTCCTCCCCTTTGAAGTCCCAAACCACTACCCCCAACATCCTCCTTTGTCTTTAGCTGAAGATGATATTAAAGATGGTGGCTTCAGCCATTCTGGGGAGTTACTCAACTTTCCTGGGTTTCTCCATGTATGCATGTTGTTAAGTTTCGTTTTATTTTCTCCTGTTATTCTTTCTCATGTCAATTTAGTTCTTAGCCCAGCCAGAAGGACCTCGAGGGTAGAGGACTAGTTCTTCCTCCCCTACAACAGCAAAGCAGAACGTTAAACCAAGTGGAGGGCCCTTCTGAGTGCCATTGCACATGTTGCACACCCATGAAGTCAGCCCTGGGTGTGCCCAACAGAAATGAAAACATGTGCGCATACAAAGACTTGTACATGAATGCATATATCTGCATTACTCATAGTGGTCCCCAATCTGGAAGCAACCCAAATATCTATCAACTGATAGATAGATTAAATACATTGTGATGTAGCCATGAAATAGGCTACTTAGCAATAAAAAGGAAGAAAATATTAAATCAGACAACATGCATGGGTCTCAAAAACTTCCTACTAAATAAAATAAGTGAGACACAAAGAGCAAATATGGTATGATCCTAATACTATGACATTCTAGAAAACGTAAATTATTGTGACAGAAAGCAGATCATGGTTGCCTTGGGCCAGGGAATTGGGGAAGGGGCTTGATCACAAAGGGGCAGGAGGAAACATTTTTGGATGATGAAAATGCTCTATTTCTTGGGGGAATGTTGTCATATATAAATTATACTTCAATGAACCTAGGGAAAAAAACTGAATAGCAACAGAAAGCTGAGTATATATAGAAAGAGAGTTAAGTATAAGTCACATTAATCCAAAACACTTAAAAATATACATGAGTATCATTATGTTGTATGGGCATTTTGGTATAACTGGATTGATACTAACATAAGTGGCAAAGAGCAGGATTATTTTTCCAGTCAGCGTACTTTTTTTGTTTGTTTTTTGAGGAAGATTAGCCCTGAGCTAACTGCTGCCAATCCTCCTCTTTTTGCTGAGGAAGACTGGCCCTGAGCTAACATCCATGTCCATCTTCTTCTACTTTATGTGTGGGATGCCTACCACAGCATGGCGTGCCAAGCAGTGCCATATCCACAGCCGGGATCTGAACCAGCGAACCATGAGAAGCTGAAGCGGAACGTGCACACTTATCGCTGCGCCACCAGGCCAGCCCCCAGCGTACGTTTTTATAATTGTCATCTCCTTACTTTATTGAAACTACAGGCAGCATCAATATTGAGAAGCTTTTCTCTTATAAGCTACAGGATTCGGCTCCTGCACAGTGTGGTCTCAGAATTGAGGCTCTTTCTGCGCCTCCCTTGACCTCCCTCTTCCCTGAGATGTCCTTAAGCAGCAGAGTCAACTGCTCTCTGCTTCCTTTCTGTGCTGTCCTGAGTGGCACAGGGCTTGAGAGAGCAGAAACTTGGGACCAGGAGGTTGTATGGGTGCCTCCCCAGAAATCGAGAATGCTCTTACCCAGCTTCAGTAGCATGGGAGGGAAAGAGCGCTTCCAGAAAGGCTCTGTCTGCATTCCCAGAATCAGAGAGTTTAGAGATGGTGAAAAAGGGTGAGGACTGCCCCCTGGGCTCTCCCAGTCTGAGCTCAAAGAGTAGGGACTTAGGAACGAGAGGCTTCAGAGAGAGAGGGCTGCCCAGCCATCCCAAGTCCAAGCAAGATGGGTGCCGGGTCCTAGAGCTATAGCTCTTGCTCCCCCACCAGCAGGTGTCAGGGCTCCAGACCACTGAAGGGGCAACAACTCACAGTTGGATGATCCAAGTGTGATTTTAGAAAAAACGGCAAATCTGCTGAATTAAAATAAAGGACATACCTGCCTGCTTGTGGATGTTTTAAATTTCTTTAAGAGGAGGGACAGAGAGTCAGAGGGTTTTACTTTCAAATATCTATAATAGGCAATAAATTAACCTAAATTCCTTCACCCTAACAAGTAATCAACAGTTGGTCTACAATTCTAAATGATTCTTCTTAGTCCCAACTGGAGGAAGAGATTAGAGAGGAGGACAATGAGGTGCCAAAGAGGGGAGGAGGCAGAGAGAGTAAGAATTGGAAGACGAACTTGATAAAACAGAATAATTTTTCAAAAGGCGGGCACAATGCTCTCCATTAGACAAAAAGACCATGTGGTGCAATACTTTTCCTGCGCATGCTGAGGCCAAGCTCAATCCTAGGAACAGAGTTCACGAAAGATCTCGGAACATGAGAGAAGGCAAGTAGCCCCAACCATCTCGTTTCACCAATGCAAGACACAGGCCCAAGAAGGAAGCAGCATCATTGAGCGAGGTAGGATCCCAAGCCTTTCCATCTCTACATCCATGTTCTTTTCACCACACAGCAGGATGGATCCCAAGAGTACAGGCTTAGGGAACTGTCCCCCTCTAAAAGAGAGGAAAATCCTTACCTCCAGCTGCCTATATTCTCATCCCTGGCTTCCCAGGTTTGAACCAGAGTAGTGCATTTGGAGATGTCATTGGAAACTGTTCAGTGACTGTTGCGAATGTGAGGGGCTGGAGGAGGCCATGCTAACCTCAAAGTAGGCTGCTTCTCTTCCGAAAAGCACACAATCCTCTCCATGCTCCCTCCTCCTCCACATACCAAGCTCTGTGCCTCTCCAGGCCCAGCCAAAGCATCTGCCCTTTGAAAAGGAGAAATGAGAAAAATATTAGTTGAGTACCTCCTACATGCCAAGAAGGTTTTTACATATGTTTTGTTCATTTGCTCCTCATGCCAGCCCTGTAATTTAGGCATTATTAACTCCATATACCAGCCAGTCTCCCAATTCCTTCATCCAAATCTGTTCTTTCCCTCCCTCCTCTGAAGCTCCTCTGTACTTTGTCTGGCCTTTTCTATTCTGCCTTATATTACAGTTATTTGTTGTCATAGCTTTGGTTCCCCAGAGGCAGACCCCTAGATGTACAATTGGTACATTTGGTACAATTGGTTTATTAAGGAAGGGAATGGAGGACGGAAGAGGAAAGGAGAAGAAGCCACACAAGGTGTAATTTCAGGCAAAGTCCCAGCCTCAGTCTCATCCCCAGGGAGCTTTGGAGTCTCAATTATACCTGAGTTTGTTCCTCTTGGGTCGAGGGGCTGAGGGCTGCACTGGGGGATATGCACTCCCAGGCAGGGAGCCCAGCAAATGTAGGAAGAGCACCTGCAGGCACACAGAAGCTGGAGAAGGGACACAGAGAAGGACGGGGGAGGGAGGGCTCTGGAGGAGCGCTGACATGCCCTCACATTTGGGCATTCGCCTATCTCCTTGTTATGGGCTGAATTGTGTTCCCAAAAAAGATATGTTGATGTCCTCACCTCCAGCACCTCAGAATGTGACGTTCTTTGGAAACAGGGTCATTGCAGATAAAGTTAGTTAAGATGAGGTCACAGTGGAGTAGGACGGGCCTTTGATCCAGTATGCCTGTTGTCCTCATAGGAAGACCGTGTGAAGACCCAGGGGGAGAACACCATTGATGATGGAAGCAGATTGGAGTCATGTAGCTGCTAGCCGAGGAACACCGAGGATTGCAGCCACCACTAGAAGCTAAGAAGGGGCAAGAAGGATCCTAGCCAAAGTCTCAGAGGGAACATGGCCCTACTGTCACCTTGATTTTGGACTTCTAGCCTCCAGAGCTGTGAGAGAATAAATTTCTGTTCTTTTAAGCCATCCAGCTTGTGGTAATTTGTCAGGGAATCTCCAGGGAACTCAGGCACTCCACTAGATTGTCAGCTTCTGGAAGACAGGCAACACTGAGGTCACTCTCCCCTTCAGTGTCTGTCTCATAGCAGGTGCCAGGCCAGAGGAAGTGAAGCTCTTCCTCTACTCAGAAGAGTCCCAGAACTGCCCTAGCCCTGTGTCAGTGAAGCAACTCCTTCACTGTGACACACAAGTGGGTGGTGGGAAATGGGGCCAATTCTCTGGGGAAATTAAGTCTTTTGCTCCCCATCCTGTGTCTGTGTTATATTCTTGAAGCCCACTTGGGAGCTTCATTGGGGTTTGTATTGCTGTTGATAGTGTTGCTATCTGTCAGCCCCACTCTTCTGTATGGGAATTAGCTGAACATCTCTCCTCTGGACTCCCAGAACACTCTGGGAAAACTTCTATCCTGACTCTGCCACAGACTTGTACAGTGATCTGCTTGTGCTTGTCCCCCAAGACTGAGGACCCTGGTGGGGAGATGGTCTTATTTATTTCTGAATCCCCAATACTCAGTGTCTGGCACTTAACAGGATTCTTGTGTGAGTGCTAACCTGAACAGACCTGGCTATTTTAGAATTTAGCTACAGGTTCAAGAACATTTCTGGATAATCCTTAGCATTCCATTCCTCAGTGAGAGCAACCCAGTGTCTCAAAGAAGATTCTGTGTGTACAGTGTGTGTGTTATAGGCACACGGCACTCGTGGAGAGGCTGGAAAGCTGGCCCGATTCGTTTCTTCACAGTTTGTTATGCAGAAAAAACATAAGCCTTCTGATTTCCTGGGCTGTTAACCTGGCACCTCATTTCATGTATAAAACTTACATTCAAAGATACTACCTCTGTGAGTTAATCAGCTGTATAAAGATCAAAACTGTTTTATACTATGAGCAACTCAGAGTTCATTCTTTATGAAGAATGACTTTATAGGCTAGGTAAGAGGGAATGCATGCCCAATCATTAATCCTCAAAACACTTTGATGAAATTGGCATCAGACCCACTTCAAAGATGGTGAAGTTGAGATTCAAAAAGGTTAAGTGACAAGCCCAAGATCACACAGCTGCTGAGGGACAGAGCCCAGTGTCTCTATGGGTTTGTTTGTTTTGTTGCTGCTTTTTTTCTTCTGAGGAAGATTCACCCTGAGCTAACATCTATTGCCAATCTTCCTTTTTTTTGTATGTGAGCCACCACCACAACATGGCCACTGACAGAAAATGGTGTATGTCTGCGTGAACCAAACCTGGGCAGCCGAAGCAGAGCATGCTGAATTTAACCACTAGGTCACCAGGGCTGGCCCAAAGCTGTGGATTTTTAAAGAACTCCATTCAGACTCTCAAAGTGATACAATTTTAAAGAAAACAGCTAATTGTTTTTCACAAGAACTTGGAATTACTTGTTCAAATACATGTTCTTCACAGCCATCCTTGGAATGGTAAACAGCTGTTCTGATGATTTGCTGCTCGTTTCATTTTTGGAACAACTCTTTAAGATTCAGATCTTCAGAACCTGAGGAACATTCTTGTAAGTGTTACCTCTGGTGGCTAATCTTCAACTCTGAAGTCTTTCTGAGCAAAATATGGAGAATAAAGCAGATGATTAAACTGAGCACTGAGGTTTTATGTCAAAAACGTGGTTGGCTACAGATACAGGATATATGTTGGTGTGGATCTGGAGACAGCATGGACAAGTTTTCGCACTGGATCTGGAGCTTGGCAAAAACAGTCTGAAACATGCTTTGCTATTGACCAGCTGACCTTGAACAAGCGGCTTGACCTCTCTGAGACTGTCTTCTCTCTGTAAAATCAGATCATCACATGTGTCATAGGGTGGTTAGAATGAGATGATGCATACGCAGCAGTCTCATAGAGTCAGTACTTAGCAAATGATAACCACTATCACTGACCAAAAAATGCTTCCCAAAAAAGGTTTTGAATAATAACATCATTGAATGCATAGCTTCAAGAACACTCATGTAGATTTTTAAGCTCTGGTACCTGTTACATATGTCCGGGGTCAGATCAAGCGTTCAAGCTATGTGCTTTGGTGTCTTCTGCATTCCCATGAGTTGAATACATTCCCACACTTTGCAGTGAGGTTGGCCTTTACAACAGTTCAACAATAAAATCTATTTATTACTGCTCTATAGCACAAGTTTCAAAAAAAACAAACAGAAAAAAGAAATGGGCCTCTATTAAAATAAGAAAAATTTCTCTTTAAGATGGACTAGTAAGTAACTGAGCATGGCTTCCTTCCCCGAGCAGAGCTGAGTCTGCATCTGAAGTGATTGGTTAAATATTTATTGCAGAGTTTTTCACAGTCAACTGGCTGACTGAGATTCATATCCTAAGAGAATTTTTTTCATACAACATATATTTCTTTTTCATTACCCTAGAAATATATATTCCTTGTAGAAAACCTAGAAATTGCTGACAAGCAAAAATAATACTTAAATCACACATAATCCCGCCACCCAGAGATAAATACTGTTAGTATTTTTGGTGAGCATTCATTCAAGTGTCACTGTATATTTATCTATTTTTTACACAAATGGGATTGCATTAAACATGCAATATTATATCATGGTTTATTAACTAGGCAATACCATGAACATCTCTCTATGTCAATAAATGTACACTGCAGTTTTCATCAAATGGTACATAGTATTCCACTTAAAAAATAACCATATTTATCCAATCCTGTACTGTTGAACCCTTGAGTATTTTCAAAATCATGTTTTTGCTATTAGAGATGATACTATGATGAGGTCCCCTCAGGAAGAGTGTGTTTGGTGAGAAGAGGACAAGGAGAGACACAGTGGCCCTGACGACAAGCATAGGTCCCTTGGGATGAAATGGAGCCCAAAGGACAAGAAAGAGCAACCAGAAAAGCAGAACTAAAACCAGGAGGAAGGGATGTTAACAGAAGTCAGTGGAGGAGAGAATTTCGCAGAGGGAGAGACTTCTTAATACTGGAGCATTTGCCACCACAATTTGTTAACAGGTAATATTTACTACAAATTATAAAAATACATGAAACAAATTATAAAGACTGGCACAACTCATTGGGGTTCTGGCATTAACCACCCCCTCACCCCCAGTGATTGATGTAGCCCTTAACTAGGAGTGACTGGGGGAATGTCCCCCTTCTCAGTCCAACCCAGGTCCTCTTGTCCTATCACACAGGGTTGGTGTCCTATCTGATCCCTCTCCATCTATCCATTCAATATGTAAACTGAGTGCCTACTTCGAGCCTGGCAATGTGCTGGGCACTAAGAATACAGCAGAAAACAAGAGACGCACCCCACCCTGGTGGAATTTACACAGTGGTGGAGCAGACTGATGTTAACCAAATAATCTCACAAACAAATATGTTCTTATTAATTGTGATGAGTACAGGGCAGGATAAGTACAGTGACGAGTATAGCAAGAGAAACTGATCAAAGTCAGAGATAGCTTCTCCAAGGAAGAAACAGGTAAGCTAGCCATGAAGGATAATTAGAAATGCAAATTAAAACTCCCACCAGATTAAAAAAATTAGAAGTCGGAAAATACCAAGTGCTGACAAAGATGTAGTGCAGAGGGAGCTCTTGTTGACTGCTGGTGGGTGTGTGTGTCCATTGCTATCTAATGCCTCTGAGTGCCACATCCTCTTTCCATGCTCTGCTCTGCTCTGCACTGCTGGGCTTTGGAGTCCGCAAAATGTATTTCCCAGGATCCGTGGCCTGCTGGCTTCCCATGAGGCTTTGCCAGTTCGAGGCACTGGTGGAGATGAGAAGGCAGGAAGAAGAGGGAAGCTTTCTGCTTCTGGCTCTGACCATTGGTGACAGTTACCAATGAAGTTATAGTGGCAATGGAGGGAAGGTGGTCTGGACGGCAGCAGCCTGGGCAGAGGCAGCCCCTCTTTCAGCAATTTCAGCCCTGTTTGTGGTAGTGCCTCTTCAGTGGATCCGGAACCAACTGCAATAGCATCTTACCAAAGCCAGCACAGGCTTGGGGGCTGAGCTCCAGGGTTCCGGCACCTTCCGATTTCTGGGTATTACCAGTTCTTCTTTTTGGTCCTCCAGTCCCACTTCTTCCTTGTGTTCTTGCACCCCTCCCAATGCCTTTGAAATCAATTCTTTGTATGAAAGTCCCTCTGTTTGAAATACCTAGAGTAGTTTCTGTTTTCTTAACTAGACCCAAACTGGTTCAACCATTTTTCTTTTCTTCTCTCAACTTTTCATTTTGAAAAATTTCAAACACGCATAAATGCTCCACCATCATTTTGCCACATTTGCTTCCTCTCTCTCTCTTTCTCTCTCCACATATACACTGTTCTGCTGTGTCATTTGAAAATGAACCACGAATATCTTGGCATTTCCCTTCTAAATACTCTTAAGAAAGAATGAGGAAAGAACGTTTTTGTACATAACTTCAATATCATTCACTTTTTTAAAATTATCAATAATTCCATAGTATCACCCAATATTCATTCCACATTCAAATTTCCCCAATTGTCTCACATATGTCTTCTGCATTTTTTCCGCAATTCATGATTCATGCATTGTGTCTGGCTTTTATGTTGGCTCAATCACTTTCAAAAACAATTAACATTGTCTTATAGAAATTCTTGCACAAACGCACCAAGAAATATGTATAAAATGTCCATAACAACAAAGTTCTTAAGAGAAAATGTCTAGGAACAATCTATTTGAGGGTGCAAGGAGGAAATTGAAGGAGTGGAGGCTGACTTCTTCGGGTCTGGCTTGGGCCTACCTACTTTCCTGCAGGTTCTGCAACAGCCCATTGGCCTTCTGCTTTCAAAGTGCTCCCAGTTGCTGTCTGCAACTGCTCAAAATTCACTCCACCTGCTTGGTGCCTCAAAAACATTAAGAGCATTTTTATTGCTCTAGTGATTTCTGTCCCTGTTTGCCTTTCATAGAACCGAGAAATGTAGGAAAGGCTGTGGAGGTAATTCCCCTCCAACGCCAAAGGACTCTATTACCGGCCCTCACTCTGCACAGCCTGTGAATGTCCTCAGATGGTGTAATGGCTTTAATTCTGAGTGCAGCCTGAAAAACTCCCCCATCAGGCAGCAGCCATTTCTCCTATGATGATGCGCTGTCTCCCACCATGGAACTTCCCACACTCACCACCCCACCCCTTCCCTCACTGCAGCTGGAGGAAAAGCAGCCACCTGCTGCCCCATGGGGTTTAACTACATTACTCTTTCATGCCTCCTTACATGTGTGGGTTACATATGCAGTGGTGGAATATTTGCTTAGCTCTTAGCTCTATACACTTGTCTACAGCAATATAAATATGAATGGCTGGAGTCCTCTACCATCGAATACCCTGGCTTACTATGTATCACCTCCATAGGTCAGTTTTTTTTTCAGGCTGGTCAAGCCTGAAGGATAATGGGGAGGAATAATATATTGATGAATGCGTTATGAGAAACTGCTTAAGGAAATTAAACCATACACAAGATTTCAACTTGACTACTCATATACTGCTTTGTATGGGGTGATCACCTTATCATTCCTGAAAACAGTTCCCCATTATCATGCTTACACTGTGTATTTCATATCTGGTAATTGTTCTAATGAAGTCCGAGGATAGAGACTATGCCATGTGCTCTGAAACAGACTCTTACAGCCAAAAGACTATACATAATGGTAAAACATGGTAGACTGTTGAGCATAATCCTTGATGAACATAAACTCTTTTTGAGAAGTTACACCAAAATCTTGGTCAGGTGTCTCCAAGTATTTTGCAAACTCATCCTAGAAGTCTTTCAAGATGATCATAGACTTCTTGTAATGACTCAAAGTGCTACTAGTCTCATCTCAAACCTTTGAGGGAAGCACTAGATCGTTTTCTGGCCATGCAAAGAAGTATGAATGGACTTTTCCAGCATTTCTATACCCAGCACATGTAATAGCACAGAGATGGTCAGCCCCTTGCCTATTAAAGTCTTTGTTAGTAAAGGGAGAGGAGAACCCTGTACACCAAGGATCATAGAATTCATTATGCATGATCTTGTTCTTTTCAGTTTCTTGAGTCACACATTGCTATGGTGACACCACTGGTCCTACAATGTTATAGAACTTAATTTGTCACAGAACTTACAATGAAGGCATTCCCCTGTGTTCTTACTTCAGCCCCTTCTCTCCACGGGACTCAGAGTCCAAAGGAGCGGGGCTAGACGACCACTGTCAAGAGCAGATTCTTTTTTGTTTTGTTTTATCGAGGTAACCTTTGTTTATAACGTTATATAAATTTCAGGTGTACATCATTATATTTCAATTTCTTTGTAGACTACGTCATGTTCACCACCCAAAGACTACTTAACATCCATCACCACACACGTATGTTAATCACCCCTTTCATCCTCCTCCCTACGCCCTTCCCCTCTGGTAAGCCAATCTCTGTCTCAAGAGCAGGTTCTAACTGTACTCAAAAACATGCCAGCGCTCTGAATACTAATGTGTTCTTCTAAGGCCCAGCCGGTGTGCCTGCCTTCCTTTAGGAAGAGTCGCTCCCCAAGAGTATATTACGGCCCTTTAAAAATTGGTCTCTGCTGATGCATGCTATAACATGGATGAGCCTCGAAAATATTCTGCTAAGTGAAATAAGCCAGACACAAAAGAGCAAATATTGTTTGATTCCACTTATATCGGGTACCTGGAATAGTCCAGTCCATAGAGCAGAAAGTAGAATGGTGGTAGGCAGGAGCAGGAGCGAGAGGGGAATAGGGAGTTAATGTTTAATGGGGACAGAGTCCCAGTTTGGGATGATGAAAATGTTCTGGAGATGAATAGCGGCGATGGCCCACACAATGCTGTGAGTGTACTTAATGGCACTGACTGTATACTTTAAAATGGCTTAAATGGTAAATCTTCTGTTACTGTATCTTTAAGCACAATAAAAAATAAAATATGTGTAAGAAGATGAGACAAAAAAAATAAAATTGGCCTCTAGCAGGCCCAGCCCACCAGGCCTCTGGATATGCCCCCATGTGTCTGCTTCCCAGGAGTGGATCAAGTTAGATGTCGAGTACTTCCTACACGTACAGTGGGACCAGCCACCACTGCAGAATAAAAAACTATTTTATTGAAAGCCTGTTGCCTCTTACTAGTGTTTCCATACAGGAATTCCGTCCTGGAAGTTCTTAGGAATTTTATATTTTTATAAATCCCAAGAAAAATCAGTCCAAAAGTCAAGAAAATGAGAATTCTCCTGTGAGAATTAATGCTTAACAATCATTAGACAGTACTGGTTCATAGGAATCCATTGACACCAAGTTAAAAGCAAGAGCAAGAAATGCTGACATGTAGCGTCCGTGATAAGGTTGACATTTCTGGGAACCGGGACAGGAACACACAGGAGGAAAGTGGTCATGACTGCATGCTCACGCTGCCAGTCTGCTGCTAATGGTAAATCATTCTTGCAAATAAAATGAATATTACTAAGTTTGAATACATAGAATCATTATACAACTCCTGTGAGTGGTGTTGTAAGAAATAACAAGTTTTGGAAGCAAAATATGTCCTTAAATTGGCAAAGCCAACACATGACTCCAAGTAGTACTGTTAAATTTCCTAGGATGTCCAAATGTTATTCCAATACTACCCAATAATGTTTACTTGTTTTTGAATATTCTGTATAGACTGTAGTTTCTTAGAAATATTTTACCAGAAAAAAATGCAAAGAGAATGAGATGTGAAAATTGTCATAGAATGCTTCAAGATGAAATTAGAAATTGATCTCAAATCTGCATTAGCAAAAGCAATATTGATTTCAACAGGAAAACCAAAATACAGAAAAGCAAATAAAATATTTTTTATGGTTAAAAAAGGAATAAAAGCAGCTTGGATGGAGCAACATGAACCCTGACATCCAACCTGAAGGTGCTTTTGGATGCACCATTAATGATTCTACCAATATCGGTGCAAAATGAAAGAAATTTCTCTACAACTGAAATGTTTGTAACTAGACAGATATAAAAACTGTAGGACAGGACAATTAATGTTTAGTGTGCATTAAAATTTTCATTTGAGAATGACAGCTTTTAAATATTAAATATTGGTGGTAAATTTCAATTTTTTTAATGATTTTTGTTTGGCCTTTATTTGGTGCTAATGGCCTTTTCTTTTAGTGTTTTCTACTACCAATGTTTATGTCAAGTAAGTACTATTTTTTCATGTTATTGAAATGTATAATGTTCTTATAATATATCTTTTAATATAAAACAGGCATTTATTACATGGGGTAGATTTTTCTGTATAGAAAGATTTGTGTAACACTATAACAGAAAAATGATTCACTGTTTATCATTATGGTCACTCATTGTTTTTAAACTCATTAAACATTATAAAAATTACAATGTAACTTAAGACTTTGGAAATTCCTGGGGATTCCCAAGGATTACAATTTCTCATTGTTATATTCTGAATATTAACATCTGTCATTAATTTAGCAATTCTATTTCCTGCCCATTTTTTAAATAAAAATTGTGTATGTTTAAGGGGTACAACGTGATGATCTGATATACATATAATAGTGAAATGATTAGTACAGTCAAGCTAAGTAACAGACCACTTCATATAGTTGACATTTTTGTGTGTGTGATGAGAGTACCTGAAATCTATTCTCTTTGCAAATTTCCAGTATTCAATGCAGTATTATTAACTATAGTCACCATGCTGTACCTTAGATGTCTAGACTTTTTCACCCTACACAAATGCAACTTTGTACCCTTTGACCAATATCTCCCCATTTTCCCCCACCTCCTTTTTTAGCTTCCACATATAAGTGAAATCGCGTAGTTTTTTTCTTTCTGTGTCTGGCTTATTTCACTTAGCATAATGTCCTCTATTCTCATCCATGTTGTCGCAAGTGGCAGGATCTCCTTCTTTTTTAAGGCTGAATAATATTCTATTATGTAAATACACCACAATTTCTTTATCCATTCATCTGTCTACAGACACTTAGGTTGCTTCCATATCTTGACAATTGTGAATACTGCTGCAATGAACATGGGAGCACAGATATCTCTTCGAGGTACTGATTTTATTTCCTTTGGGTATATACCCAGAAGAGAGATTGCTGGATTGTATGGTAGCTCTATTTTTAATTTTTGAGGAACCTCCATACTGTTTTCAAAATGGCTGTGCCAATTTGCATTCCCATCAACAGTGCACGAGTGTTCCCTTTTCCCCACAACCTTGCCAACGCTTGTTGTCTTTTTGATAATAGCCGCTCTAACAGGTACAAGGTAATATCTCATTGTGGTTTTCATTTGCACTTCCCTGATGATTACTGGTGTTGAGCACATTTTCATATATCTGTTGGCCATTTGTATGTCTTCTTTGGAAAAAATTCAGTTCCTTTGCCCATTTTTTTATTGGGTTGTTGGTTTTTTGCTATTGAGTTGTATAAGTTCCTTATATATTTTAGATATTAACCCCTTATCAGATATATGATTTTCCCTGCCCATTTATTAATGCTATTCAATACATCAGAAAGCTTGCACAAAAGTCTAACTCATTAGTTCAGGTAAACTTTATTTGCATATGGGTAAATAAGCAGATAAACGTGGGTCTTACTACATAGTGTGTATCTGAGGAATTCACTGGAATTGAGAAGATACTTTCTGGAAACTAGAATTTTCAGGAAATTCTTTCAAATGGTCAAATATTAGCATTACTTAGTAATTTTACAAAATAGACATTATATTTCAACATTTGAGATTTCAAAGAAGGTAAAACTTTCTGATGAGTTTTTTAACAGTTCAAAGTTTTATTCATGGACTTTCTCTGTTATGACATGGTCTCATAGATAACAACACGGAATCTGCTAGAAGGAGAGGCACATTCTTTGAGCAAATGAAAGTGCAGTTTAAGAAATGATCTCATTCAACTTCTAAACACATTTGCTCGTAAAAACTAAGATCAAAAATTATTTAGCTGTGTGGATGAGTCCACGTGATGAATCCACATATGTCTAGTGGTGCTATTGAGTCGATATTTGTCAATGTTTACTGCAATTTGTCATGACTTTGTTATGTACCCCACCTTGCTGGTAGGAACTCAAGAAACGTGATTAAATGCTCTGTAATAATTATTGAAGAATAATACTTCTCCATATTCATATTTCTTCCCACTTCCGTAACAGGAAAATATTGTCTTAGCTCAGACTTCCTAGAAAGTAGAGCCTGAGGCATGGATTGTGTCCTGATGCTTCACTTGGCAGGTGTAGTCCCAGTGCAGAGTCCCATGAGGCTGAGAGGGATGGGCAGCATTGTAAGATCCTGTGTGTTAACAGCACTGGCCATAACTTTACAACAAGCTGTGAAGCTACAGTAGATGTACCCACTGGGCCAGAGTCTCTAGACAGGCTCTACAGAGAAATTGTGGCTTGGGACCAGCCATGGGAAGAACCAAGGAGTGAGAATTCATCTACCTGGCTCCTTCTCATGTCTTATTTCTATTGGTCAAAATTTGCCCCAGTGGAGATTTAACTCCTCTACATTTCTGGGTTGCATGATCTGGCTCTTTTGGCTGCTGCTCCAGAGGTAGATCCCATACCCCACCCCACATCATCTCATCTAAGTCCTATAAGAGAAGGAGACGCCAGAAACTCAGGGTAGTGACTGGTCAGTCTGGCTATGCAGCAGGTCCCAATGACTGGTCACCTCCAGGTGGTGAAGCCATGCAGTCCCAAACAGAGGAGGAAGGCCAGAGCAGCAGCTGAAACAGAACAAGCAGCTAACCATCTAGGAGGTGACGGCATCAAGAGAATCTTAGAAGGAGCATAAGGAGTGCCTGATCTGAGTATTTCATATCAGAGTTTCAAATATTGTCTTTGACAGGGTGTTACAGGCTCAATTGTCTCCCCACCAAAAACTCATATATTGAAGTCCTAACCCCCTCATAATGTGACTGTTTTTGTAGATAGGGTCTTTAAAGAAGTAATTAAGGTTACATGAGGTCATTAGGATGGGCTCCAATCCAATATGACTGGATGTCTTTATATGTCTTTTTATATATATATATGACTTATGTCTTTATAAGAAGAGGAGATTAGGACACAGAGGAAGACCATATGAAGACACAGGGAAAAGATGGACTTCTTCAAGTCAAGGAGTGGAGCCTCAGAAGAAACCAACCCTGGTGGCACCTTTATCATGGACTTCCAGCCTCCAGAACTGTGAGAAAATAAATTTCTGTTGTTTAAGCCACCCAGTCTGTGGTGTTTTGTTACAGCAGCTCTAGCAAACTAATACACAAGGATAGATCGGAAATCAACCAAACCAAATTCCACCCTGACTTCCTTTCAACTCTGTCACTTGTTCACATTCCCTTGAGGTCAACTCCTGGAGCAGCCAAATTGTTAACTCTCCGAATCTACCAGAATGAATGGGCCATCTTAATTTTTCTCATCAAAGCGAGAGTCTCCGATGAAGCATTAGATGATTTTGCAGAAGAATGCAGCAATATACTTAGATAGGCACTATGTGTTTTAATGAATAACTAATATGCTGCACTGGTATTGGCTCTGCAATTATCCTGCTACCCCTTGCTGGGACAGGGCTACAATTATTCATATATTAGCATACTGAGTATCAGGATTGTGGAGTAACTTCAATCCAGTCAATAAAAAAAGTGAAAAATAATGGAAGTTATAACTCGTTCTACAAAAAAACCCGAATTTGTAGAATACACAGTGAAGCAATCTAGAAAAACCAAAATTGGCTGAAATACCAAACATTTACATGGCTGTGATGAATGTCAACTTTATACAATTATTGGTTTATTCCATTCAGTTGCTGCTTTAGGGACTGAAAAAAATCATGTGAATTGAACAAAATACATTTAAAATAGTCAAAGACGGGAGACCAAGGGAGGTTACTGTGCAGCAAACAAGAAAAGAGCAAACCAAAACACTGTTTTATTTATACATTTAATCAGAGGATTTAGTAGTGCCCTACAAACTCTACTTAATTAGGCTCCTTTACATGATAGCAAGATAAACAAGTATTGTTTTATACTGCTTTTGGTTATATCTCCTTCTCTTTTCTCTATCCTTTAGCTGTCTCATCTTTTGGAAGGTCCTGCACTATTTTTCTCATGTCTCATATTTTTCCTCCTCTTAATTGCATTTTATTGTTTCTCCATTTGGACAAGCTATTTTGAATCCTACCAACATTCATTTGAGTGCTTTTGTGGCACTCAGGAGGCACTGAGTTAGTGAGGAGGAGGAAGATAAACAAAGATAGTCCCTGTCCTCAAGGTATTTACTATCGAGAATGAACAAGCACTTAGAGGTTAGAACCAAATCTATTTAGCTTGCTTACAATTCCTGCTAATAGAGTACTGGTGCAGGATATTAAATGTAAAGTCATCACCTCTTCCAGCGCCTTCTCACCACCCCCACCACCATGAAAAGCTGCCCTTCAACAGTAAAGTGGATAAATAAATTAGTGGTATAGTCATACAATGGAAAAGTACAAAGCAATGAGAATGAACATTTACAACCACACTCAACAATACAGATGAAATCTCACACACATAAGGTTGAACAAAAGAAGGCAGACGTTGAAGGGTGCATACTGTATAACTCACGTATATTATGGGAAAAAGCAGGCAGGACTAAACTATGTCGTTGGAAGTCAGGAAAGTGGTTACTCTAGGCATAGGCTGGGGGGAGCAGTGCCTGGTTAGGAGCATGGGGGGGTGTTCTGGGTGCTGGGGGAGTCCTCTTTCTCCATCTGATACTGGTTAAACAGGTGTGCTCAGTTTGTAAAATTTCACTGAGTTGTGCACTTTTCTCTATGCCTATCATACTTGAACATAAAATTTTTAAAAATATTACCAAAGTGTGCCCATCAATACAAAGTTTTTCTACTATTGACAATAAGTTAGCTCCAAGTTTTCTTGATTTTTCTAGAAACAATAAGAGTAATACTTCATCATGACAGATCTTGAAAAGAGGCATTATTTTGTTCAAAAATGCTTAAAGGGGCTTCATAGCAAAGTCCCCTTCACGTGTGGGCTGAAAGAGGAATACGAGCAACATAATTGATTGGGTTTTATATCCTTGCCCATTCCAACTGATAGGCTAAAAGCCACGGGAAATTAGGCTAAAATAATAGAAATGGTTAAGTCCCTTTTTAAAGGCAGCAAAGGGCATTGAGGCTAACAAGAACCCCAAGTACAGTACTAGCTGAATGAAGTAAATGTGTTAAATTATTTCTATTTGATGGAGGAGAAAAATGGTCTTTAAAAAACACTCACATCTTCTATGCTAGCACCCATAAAGCAAGAGAGACCTAATGGATGCCCCACTAAGTGGGCAATGAACAACTTGTGAATACAAAAATGACAGTGAAGTACCTTGTTTAATGCATCTACCAAAAGAAATGTACATGGAGTCAATTGGGCCAAATGAGCTTTTAAAAAAAAAAGTTGCCTTACAGAACAATGCAACAAAAAGAGAAATCAATTGAATTTTACAAGATAGAAGAGTGTGTTCTATAGTTTAAGGTCTATGTTTAATTGGTAGGATTGAAAGTCTTTGCTCTTTCCTTCCACGTATATCTACTGTATTTACTATATTAGCATATTATATTTAAAAACAATCCCATGGGTCCAAATTGCAAAAACACAAGAAGAAGAACGTACCAAAAGTAAGCATCTTAAAAGCTGATTAGATACACACTAAATCATGGGATGACAAATAAAATGAATCCATAGTCTATCCTTGATTTCAAACAAGGACTTAGGAAAATGGTGCAGAATATAAAATTATGGAAAACATTATAATACATCAAAGCAAGCAAGTTTAATTAGGCTTAGTTTGATAATTTCTGAAAACAACCGCCTCACAGCATGGCTGGTGTAAAATCCAGCAGTAAGTCCAGTTGATCCAAATTAAAACTGCCCTATCTACCATCCCACATGAATCCTATTATCTGAAGTCCACAGAGAGCAAAGAATTACAATTCAACTCAGAATTACAGAGTGCCGGTCTTTTCTTCATCAGGGTTTGCTTTTGGCTAAAACCTGACTATGCATGTTTCATTTAAAAAATGTAACATATAAGGACTTTAACGTAAAAGCCAAGAGACTAACCAATACTAGCAGAAGCCAGTAGCAGAACGGTGTAATTCTTCAGCATATTTGGATCCATAAATTCCATTTCCACTTTTCCACATATAAGAGTCAGAGAGGAACAAAACCCATCGTCTTGCAGCTAAATTCTGTTCTGAATTATTGATTCTCCAGATGGGAAGTATAGAAACGGATCTCTCAGGGAAATTATAAAATCTCCCCCAAATTTAAATAGATTAGGAACATCATGAGATTAATTGGGTCAAAGTGTTATTGCTATGCTAATTTTTTAAAGTCAAAAACATAACGAGGAATCGGCAGGTCTGAAAGGAAGTCGGAGGTGGAGACGGAAAGCTGTCGGATCTCCTGCTTCCCCCACCGGGTTCAGGCCCTCGTCATCTATCGGCAGAACCATCACCGAGGTCTGGTCTCTGGTGTTCCGGATATCAGGGCCCTCCAGCCACCCACTTTCAACACTCTCACTCGAATTAGTTCTAAAAAATAAATATGATCCTGTTGTCTGCCCACTTATAACATTCCACTGAAATTTAAAAAATTCAATCCTCATGTGAAAAACATTCAACCTCACTAATAACAAAAATGCTAATTAAAACAGCAATTAAATATCATTTTTGCTTATCAAATGGGCACAAATGTCAAACAAAAATGATTAGTGTTGGCAAGAGAGTTATGGAAGAGGCACTTTTATAAATACCTCTAGTGAAAGCATCTTTTAGTATAGCCTTTTTGAAAACCAATTTGGCTATATAAAATTATGAGCATTTTTTTTAAAAAGTCACACACTTTGACCTGACTTCTAAGATTTTATCCTAAAAAGTAGCAAAAGTTGTGAAGAAAGATTTATGTAGAAGGACAGTGATGGCAGGTTAAAATTACCATCCTTAGCAGAAACAATGTAAAACTCCAACATTAAGAAAATGGCAGCCAGAAGGCCACCTCAGGGCAGACTGGACACCTATCTCGGTCCATTCAGGCTGCTGTAACAAAAATACCATAGACTGGGTAGCTTATAAACAGCAGAAACTTATTTCTCACAGTTCTGGAGGCTGCAAGTCCAAGAGCAAGCCACTGGCAGATTCAGTGTCTGGTCAGGGCCCACTTCCTGGCTCATAGACAACTATCTTCTCACTGTGTCCTCACATGGTGGAAGGGGCAAGGGAGCTCTCTGGAGTCTCTTTTATAAGGACACTAATTCTATTCATGAGGGCTCCATCCTCATGACCTAATCACCTCCCAAAGGCACCTCCTCCAAATACCATCACGTTGGGGGTTAGAATTTCAACATATGAATTTGGGAGTGGACAGAAACCTTGTCCATAGCAACAGCACAGGGCAGAACTCTCAGAATAAAAAGTTCTACAGTTGGTGTTAGCTGTGCATACATTGACTACTCTCCAGAGTAAGACAAGAGGTGAAGCTGATGATGAAGGCCATGAGGGCAGGAGTAGAGGAGAAGGAGCAAGTTGTCTCAGTTTGCAATGCCCTGTGAAGCTGCTGATCCTGAATTCAAAAAATATATTGACTTTTTAAACCAGTGAATCCCAGACCACCAAAGCAGAACATGCACACTTAACCGCTGCACCACCAGGCTGGCCCTGTACATGTTTTAATTTTAGACAATAGCAAGGCTGTCTTTAATGAAAGATAAGGAAAATAGCATTCTCATTTTTCCTTTCATCTTCTTGTTTCTGTTAGCTGTATTATTCTTCTTTCAATTGGAAGTATGACAATAATACTAACATTCTGTTCTGTCACCATAATTCTCACAGCTGTTTGATCTTAGTTTTTACAACTTTTTAGAAAGCAAGGGAATGGTAAACACTGATTCAGGAGAGTTACCTT
Source organism: Equus quagga (assembly GCF_021613505.1). Classification (NCBI taxonomy): domain Eukaryota; kingdom Metazoa; phylum Chordata; class Mammalia; order Perissodactyla; family Equidae; genus Equus; species Equus quagga. The sequence continues at coordinate 62,417,997 of NC_060269.1, forward strand.
CTTTCTGGGAGTGATAGGATCAAGGAGGGACAGACAGATAAATTCAATCGTGTTGGGTGGCATGTTCACTATTATTCAGTGTTTACTCCCAGTCTGTTTTTACATACAGTTACAAAATGGAGATGGTATCACGTTCAAAGTTTGCTACTGTTGATAGCTTCAAAGTGCTGAGAGAAAAATAATCGTCAACTGAGGACTATATCTCCAGCAAAACTATCTCTCAACAATGAAAGTGAAACAAAGACATTTTCAAATAAGTAAGAGTGTGATACTTCATAGCAGCAGAGCTTTGCTAAAAGGACTCCTAAAGTGCTTATTTTAGGGAGAAAGAAAATGACCCTAGAAGGAAGATCTGAGATGCAAGAAAGAAAGGAAAATAAGGAAACTGGTAAACGCAGGGGTAAATCTAAACTAATAATTTCTGTTGAAAAGGAGGGAACACTTTCCAAGTTATTTCAGGAGGGCTAGTATGACTTTGGCCGTATTAAAAATAAAATTACAGGCCAAACTCACTTGTGATTACAGATACAAACATCTCAAAGAAAATATTACCAAACCACATTTAGTTTACGAAACAGTTCACATATCATAACCAAATTTAGCTTATCTTAGGAAGATAAAGATATTTGACATAGACAAATATAAAAACATAATCCTCTACATTAAGAAAGCAGAGGAGAAAAATCACAGAACCATCTCATAGATGTGGAAAAAGAATTGGATAAAATCTAACCCTCATTCATCCAGCTGCTTATTGCCTCTAACTACATCTCCTGCTATGCTTCCCCTTGCTCATTCATTTTCAGCCATGCTGGTCTCCTTGCTGTTTCTTAAACAAGCCATGCGACCTCTCACCCCAGTCTTTGCACCTGCTATGCCCTCTGCCTGAAGTGCTCTCCCTACAAATATTTGCATAGCTTACTTCCTTACCTCCTTCAAGTATTTGCTCAAACATCACCTTCTCAATGAGGCATTCCCTCATCACCCTACTTAAAACTGCATCCTCGAGCCCCAACCCTCATATCCCCCTCCCTTCCTTTTCTACATAGCATTTATCACCTGCTAGTACACAATAAAATAATTATTCGTTTTATTTGTTGTTTTCCTCCACTATGAATAAAAGATAAATTCTTTTAGAAAAACAAGAATAAAACAGAATTACTTTTTCCAGATAAGAAGTATCTATATCAAAATCCTTCAGCAAACATCACACCTAATGGTGAAATGTTAAACATGTTCCTTTTCCCAATTTGATTAGGAACAAGTTAAAGATGCCTGATATCCTTGCTTTACTAAATATTGTACTGTGGAGTTCTAGCCACTACAGTAAAATGAGAAACAATAGGCTAAAAAAAATGGATTAGAAGAAACAAATTTCCCTTTTTTCAGAAATATATTAGTGGGCATGGGGCTGGCTCCATGGCCGAGTGGTTAAGTTCACACGCTCCGCTGCGGTGGCCCAGGGTTCAGCTCCTGGGCGCAGACATGGCACCACTTGTCACGCCACGTTGAGGCAGCGTCCCACATCCCACAACTAGAAGGACCTGCAACTAAGATATACAACTGTGTACAGGGGGCGTTTGGGGAGATAAAGTAGGAAAAAAAAAAAAAGATTGGCAACAGTTGTTAGCCCAGGTGCCAATCTTTGGGGGAAAAAAAAAAAAAGGAAGATTGGCAACAGTTGTTAGCCCACCTGCCAATCTTTAGGAAAAAAAAAAGAAAAGAAATATATTATTGGGCGGGCCCAGTGGCATAGCGGTTAAGTTCATGTGCTCTGCTTCAGCGGCCCGGGGTTTGCGGGTTCAGAATCTGAGCATAGACCTACACACCACTCATCAAGCCAAGCTGTGGTGGCATCCCATGTAAAAACTGGAGGAAGATTGGCACAGATCTTAGCTCAGGGCCAATCTTCCTCACCAAAAAAAAAACCCCCAATAAAGACAGGCTATGTGCTAAAAAAAAAAAAAAAAGAAAGAAAGAAAGAAAGAAATACATTATCTACATACAAAATCCCTCAAACGTATAGATTATTGGAATAAATTATTAGAGTTAATAAGAGTAGTAGAATATAAGATTAATGTAAAAATCAATTGTATCTTTATATATCAGCAACAGAGAAGATGATTTAAGAGAAAATGTCATTTAAAATAGTAACAAAAAATATATCTGTGAAGATATCAAAAGATATGCAAAAGCCTTATGAAGAAAAAAATTTAATGACAATACATCAACCAAATATAGAGAGAGATCACATTTATGGTTAGGAAGACTCAACATTGCAAGGCTGTCAGTCATCCCCCAAACTGGCATATAGATTCAATGCAGTTCCGATCAAAATCCCAACAGTACTTTGTGATATATTTGTCAACCTGATTCCAAAATTTATATGGAAGAACAGAGTCTCAAAAATAACCAAGACACTTAAAGAAGAGTAATGTACAGGGCTGCTCCTAACAATACTATCATCAATGACAAAGCTATAGTAATTAAAACAGTATGATATTGGCACATGTGTAGACAATTTTAAAAAAGAGTAGAAAAACAGAGTCTGGTAACAAAGCTCTACAAATATCAATGTTTAAAATATAATAGAGATGGCACTGTAGATCAACTAGGAAAATAATGGGCCCTTCACTAATGCTTATAGGAGAATTGGCTGTGAATATGGGAAAAAATTTAATTGAATCTCTGTCTCACATACTACATACAACATTCAAGTCCAGATGGTGTAAAGACAAAATGTGGAAGGAAATTCACACTATAGAATAAAATATAGGGGATTATTTTTATAAATTTGGGGAAGGGGAGGATTTCTTAAAGAAAATACAGTGTCAACCACAAAAGAAAAGATTGACTAATTTAACTGTATTAAAATTAAGAACTTCTGGTTATCACAAGAGACCATAAAGTAAATGAACAGAGAAACTATAAACTAGGAGGAAATATTTGCAACATATATAATTGAGAAGGAATTAGTATCTGGAATATATAAAGAATTCCTACAAGTCCAGGAAAACATAAGCAGTTCAGTAGAAAAAAGGAGAAGATACAAAAACTGAAATTTGGCAAAAAAGGAAACAGAAGACCAATAAACGTGAAAAGATACCCAACTTCATTAATCAAAGAAATGCATTTTAAGACCACAAGATACCATTCTCGGCTATTAAAATGGCAAAAATTAAGAAAACCAGTAACACCTGGTGTTGATAAGGATGCGCAGCAGAGGGAACTCATATACATTTTATCAATGGGAGACGTAAATTGGTACAGTCATTTTGGAAAAAATTGGCATTATCTTATAAATTTGAATGCGTTCATATCCTATGACCCTACAACTTCACTCCTGGGCATTTAGCCTAAAGAAACTTTTCCCACGTGGTTGTGCCCAGCACTGTTTACAACAGCAAAAATTAGAAACAGTTCAAATTGCCCATCAACAAAGAATAGGTAAATAAATTATGGTGTAATGATACAATGGAACATTATTCTTTTCTAAACATAATGTTCAAAAACAGTCAAAACTAACCAATATATTAAAACTTTTCTTGTATTAATTAATTATGTTTTTAAATATTTTTCCTGTTCCTTTTGTTGGATTTGTTGAAGTCATTGATTATGCTTACTGGGTGGGTCTTTGTCCTCTTAGCTATTATCTTCTCTCTATTACCTCAACTTCTGACTTTCTTCTGCATGCACTGTGATTACCTCAGCCCTTTTCTCCATGTCAGTTATATCAATTTTCAGTAATTCTAGTCTATCAATTGATTTTGTTTGTTTGTTTGTTTTGTCATGATTCTGTCTTACTCATCAATTTGTTTTCTCAGTCCCCGTAATCTCTCTTAATGTCTCTTTTGGTTGTTTTTCATCTTACTTTGAGCTCTTCTTTTATTGAAGTCTTATTCTTAAATTATTCTATAACGTGAAGCATTCTTGACAAATTCAGTGCTGTTCCTTGGGTTTGGGGAGTTATATTTTCTTCAACTGTATTTTTTATGCTATATTCTTCTTCTTTTTAGTAGGTTTGCTTAGTGTCCATGCCCTTTCTGTTTATCTTTCTCATGCTTAACATGGACTTCTCCAAACCTTCTATTTTCTCCAGATTGCATTTTTCTTGACTCCCTCTCCAAGTATCTCAACCTCTTGTATTTCTCTTTTCCCCATATCAGCCACGGTCTGAGGATTACATATTTTGTGATCTTCGTACATTGCTCTAACCTGAGGGTGAGAGGTATAGTGGATAGGCAGGACTCAACTTGTCTGAGTACAGCCTTTTCTAGGAAACTTTGAAAGTATTCCTCTTCTGCCTAAATTAGGGGTGATTCCTCCTGACTCTGGCCCCAGCTCCAGCATTAAAGAGCTATGGAGGCTTCACTTGCAATTGGATTAGCCTTACGTGCTCACTTCCTCTCTCTCTCCCCATTTCCTCGATCCCAGTAATAGGAAGTATAAAGACACCCCCTCCATGAGATTGTCTCCAGATTTGGGCCTATTTAAATTTATAGCACCGCCTTTTGGAGGATGTATATAGAATTAAAGTCAGGTACGTGCCAGAATCCTCTTCCTTAGCTGTAATGTTTTGATGTTTGTGGCATTGGGTGGTATACTTTTTCTTGTTTAAAGGCTCCCAGTAATTTTTTAAGACTTAAGACTTTTTTCATGTGTTTTATTTTGTTTTTACTTTTAAATGTTGTTGTTCATTCCATTAGGTATCACAGGAGGAAGATTCTGTGATCCAGTTTCACTCTGCCTTCTTGATGAAAAAAGATGTCTCCTATTGTCTCAAATATTAAAATTTCTGATTCTGGGTGACATGTCTCTAAAACCCGCTAAAACTGATTAGTGTTTGTGACTTAAGAAACTCCCTTTATTAGGAACAAAGACACTCACATTTCTATATCATACATTGTCAGGGTTGAGACCAAAATAGAATCAGCGTTGAGAAAAGAGACCTCTTAATTTACTTAAGCCCATCCTTAACAACAACCATGAAGTGGCTTTTACATCTCTATAGTAAATGTTTTCTGTGAAGCTTCTCTGAGGAGCCACCCAATCCACTCTATAACAGTTCTTAAGGATGGTTATTTAGAGTCCTCTGTTGATCTGACCCACTTTAAGTGTCCCTGTCTTATAAGCATCTGGAGCTACAAGATCTTAAGTTAATCAATCAATTAGTGTTTACTGAGTCCCTGCTGTACCTCAACTCTGCACCCAGTTCTATGGGAGACTAATGAAAAGTGAACGGTCTCTGCCCTCACAGAACTTACCAGTTGGGGAGATGTGTTCCTCCAAACAGTGGTATAATAGTTCAAAACCAGAGATAAGTGCTCCACTCTGGGCTCTGACTCAGTCTAAAGGTTTGATTAAATTGATTAAATCCATGGGAAAGGCCCCAAGTGGTCGTTTTGTCTGACTTCTTCCACTGAAGCACTCATTATAAATGCCTATTTGTTGAGCAGCCATTGCCAGTGGTTAACTGATAAGTGAAAGTGACACTTTTAAAAATGGGAAATTATTGAGCTCTTTGTGTGTAAAAGGTTTTTGAACTACCTATTAGTCAACCAGTTCTCCCTGAGAAGCATATAAAACTGTCATTTTGAGTCACATTGAGTCAATCACAGGCTCATCAATGGCACTTTGATGCAGGGGGACAAAAATTAGTTTATGTTGAGTAAGAAGTAAGATACACCCATCTCCACTATCATTTTAGTTTCTCTAAAACTTAATGCATACTTGTCACCCATGAGTCAAAATCGAGATTTTTTAACATAAATTTCAGCTTAGGTGGCAAGCTAATATAAAAGGAAGTATGGAACCTACCAAATGGGAGAAGATATTTGTAAATCATATATCCAATAAGGGATTAATATCCAAAATATATAAAGAACTCATACAACTCAACAACAAAAAAGCAAATAAATTGATTTAACCCAATTAAAAATTTTCAGAGGATGTGAATAGACATTTTACCAAAGAAGACATACAGATGATCAACAGGCACATGAAAAATGCTCAACATCACTAATCATCAGGGAAATGCAAATAAAAACCACAGTGAGATATCACCTCACACCTATTAGAATGGCTATTATCAAAAAGATAAGAAATAACAAGTGTTGGAAAGGATGTGGAGAAAAGGGAACCCTCAAACACTGTTGGTGAGAATGTAAATTGGTGCAGCCACTATGGAAAACAGTATGGAGATTCCCTGAAAAATTAAGAATAGAACTACTATATGATCCAGCTATTCCACTTCTGAGTATTTATTCAAAGAATACAAAAACACTAATTCAAAAAGATATATGCATCCCTATGTTTATTGCAGCATTACTTACAATAGACAAGATATAGAAACAACCTGAGCGATCATCGACGGAAGAATGAATAAAGAAGATGTGGTATATACATACAATGGAATACTATTCAGTCATAAAAAAGATGAAACTTTGCCATTCTCAACAATGTGGGTGGAACTTGAGTGTATTATGCTATGTGGAATAAGTCATATGATTTCACTCATATGCGGAATATAAAAAACAAAACAAAACAAACTCAGAGGCAGACAAAAGATCAGTGGTTACCAAAGGGGAAGGGTGAAATGGGTAAAGGGGCTCAATTGTACAGTGACGGATGGAAACTAGACTTTTGATGGTGAGCAGGCTGTAGTATATACAGATGTCAAATTATACTGTTGTATACCTGAAACCTATACAACGTACCAATGTTATCTCAATCAAAATAAATGAATGAATGGAAATGTGGAACCAACCCTGGGTTCAGAATCCAGCTCTGCCATTTTCTAGCTCTGTGACCTTGCACCAAAGGTTTTTCATCTGCAAAATGGGCCTAGGAAGACCTACCTGTGGAGGTTGTTGTGAGGATTAACGTAATCGTTCAGGGAAAGCACCAAGCACATAGCACTGCCCAGTAACTGTTAGTGCTCTCCTCTTCTTTATCTGAGAACTTCTCTACATTTATGGCCTTATTGGGGCCCCCAAATTTTAGTGTTCTAAGATTTCATTCATTTGATGTTTACTAAATCTTTGATGAATCCAAGATAGAGTAGCAGTTTAGAAGGTAGAGAGAGTAATGAGATTCATGAAGGATAATAAAAAACTGGAGCTGAATCTTAGCAAATAAGCAGGCTTTGGGTAGGCTGCGAAGAGAGGGAAAGACAAGACAGAGGTGGGGCCTTTGTGAGTGAAGTTGAGGAGGCAGAAATGAATGTGACAATAACCTGACTCTAGCAAGAAGGGAGGCAAAGGAATGAACATTTTTAGAGAGCATGCTCTGTGCCAAGAACCTTTGTGGGCTTATTTAGGGAAATCATTGCATTGGCTCCTCCTAACAAGCCTATTAAGTAGATTTTTAAAAATTGATTCCTCAGTTATTTGAGCGGCTACAATTTTGGGGGGAAGGAGTTATGAAAAGTTAAGAAACTTGCTACAGACCATGCAGTTAACAAGCAGCAGAGCTAGAATTCACATCCAGAGCTGTGTGCCCAGAGCTTATGTGTTTCCAGCTACAAGTGGCTCCCTCCAAAGGGGAGCAGTATATAGACAATTAGAGTGAGGGTGTAATATAGAGGACTAGAAATCCAGGTAGATGAGTTTAGAATTGTTGCTATGGGCAGTTAGAAACCCTTGAAATGTCCAGATAAATAGTGGTTGATTATTCTATTGCCTTGTTAAATGAATTATAAATAGATTAGGCAGCCATGTATGGGTATATCATGTATCAATAATTAAATAAATGGTAAGACATAGTTTTTGTTAGTCTAGATGAAAGGAGATTTGACAACTGAATGCAATCACCAGTCCCACGCTTAATTCCATACTGGCAGAAAAAGAAGAAAAAGAAATGCATTATAAAGAACATTATTGGGTTGACTGACAAAATTGGAATTACGATGGTAGATTAGATAAAAAGTATTCTATCAATGTTAAATTTTCTGAACTTGATAATTGTACTATGCTAAAAGAAGAGAATATTCTTATTCTTAGAAAATACACGTTGAAATATTAAAAGTGAGGTCTAGGATGTATGCCACTCACTCTCAAATGATTGAGAAAAAAATTTAGAAATATATATATATATTATTATTGTTATTATTAGAAATATATGTAACATATATATTTATAATGTCTATAGAAATAAATATATATATATTGAGAGAGAGAGAGAGAGAGAGAATGATACAGCCAATGTTAACTATAGGTAAATCCACATAATATATAATCAGGTTTTCTACTTTTCTTCAAATTTTCAGTTATTTCCAAAAGAATTATATAGTATTTTTGTTTACTGTTATTTTTAAGATTTGGGAATTAGTGCCTTCATCAAATATTTAAGGTCTAAAGAAAAATTACTGGTTTTTTAAAGATTTTATTTTTCCTTTTTCTCCCCAAAGCCCTCCAGTACATAATTGTATATTTTTAGTTGTGGGTCCTTCTAGGTGTGGCATGTAGGATGCCACCTCGGCATGGCTTGAAGAGCCGTGCCATGTCCGCACCCAGGATCAGAACCAGAGAAACATGAGGCCGCCGAAGCCGAGCGTGTGAACTTGACTACTCGGCCACAGGGCTGGCCCCGAAAAATCACTGTTTGAAACAAAATCGAGCATGACACTATTCTCTGTAAAAAAAAAATCAAATTTAATTTATCCAGAATGTAGGAAGAAAGAAGGAAATTTAATGAGCACCTAATGTGTTCTAGGCCATTTGCAAATTTTTTCATTTAATCCTCAAAACAAGCCTTCAAGGTGGATTTTATCCCCATTTTCCAAACGATGAAACTGGGCTCAAAGAACTCAAAGTTCCTAGGGTAAGTGGTGGAAACTAGGTTTGAATCCAGGTGTATTTAATATCTATTGTGTCAAACTAAATGTTCATCAGTAAATATTTAGAAAGTAAGAAAATATCACAATCATCTTATTAATATATATAATAAAAATGCACTCATGTTTGATATTAAACAAATGCTGGTTAAGTCCACCCTTTTCCTGGATCATTCTAAAAGCATAGTTCGAGTTACTTGTCATTAAATGCATTGTCTTACACGTCCCTTCTGCAGCTTTGATGAATGAGGCGAATCACCGACTAAAGAGGCTGAATCCTGAAGCAGAAAAAGGAGACGCTGGAGCAGAAACTCCTGGCCAAAGCCTCACCTGACCGCAGCTGCTCACCCCACGTTACATTCTGATCTTCAGTCTACGTAAGCTCACAAGCATGCACACATGCGCACGTGCACACCCCCCCACACACACACACACACATACGATAGCAGCTAGTCCCTTACTGCCTACCCACCCAAACCTATATGTACACCCCCAACTGGTGACTCTTTTCTTCCCTCCTTGTCCTTCCTGCCCCCATCAGCACTGTTATTAAAGGACTACAGATGCTCAGGGCCCACAGCAAAACATGACCACCCAATGGAATGTCCCCTCTCCACAGGTTCGTATCTCCACAGGTAATTTCACCTAACAATGAACTTCACTGATTCAATTTCCTTTGTCACATTCTCTCTTGTGATTCCACACAGACCTAAATGATGTTAAACCAGGCTAAGAATGCATTTGGAGATCACGTAGAATGGAATTGAATGCAGGAAGAGGTGTCGATTATCATAGACTTGTTCATCTTTTCCCTGCCATGGTGGCATTTGAAATTTTTCTATTACTTATTTAGATTCCAATCTCTAAGTTTCCCTCTCCTTTCTTCCAGCTTCTAAGTCAAACAGATTTTTCTCAGCAAAATAACCCTTCAGTTACTACCAGGGACAGGCTGGTATGTGGGCTACAACAGATGTACCAGACAAGCTCTACAGGCATGTTAAAGGGTTCAGTGTCAAGATAAAATTTATCTAATGCAGCGTTTCCTCTCAAGTGCAATTTATCATCCCTTAGATGTTGAACCTCTTATAAATATTAGATTCTCTTTTCTCACAAACCCTGTTTGTTATTTTACCCTTGGTTCAGGACAGGCTTTGAAATTAGATTGACTCGTTTCATTTCTGCTTGTAAATTCACTTTCTTTACTTCCAATTCTAATTTTTTTCCTTTGCTTTGAAATTCAATTTATATTCTAACACTTTGAAAAACAATGTCAATTAGAATTTGGCACTTTTGTGGAAGCTATTTGTTCCAAAATGCCTTTTAGCACATCCATATCAATGCAGTGTCTATTGGTGGACCCACATCCTAGGAAAATTAATGGTGTGTGCCTCAGGTGTGACAACATTTCTGATGTCATGGGGCCTTTCCTGTGACTGAGCAAAGAGACCCAGTTGCTTCTAAAGATATTAAGTCCAATGATGATAGACTATTAGAGCTCAAAGCTGTCTGTGCCCGCTGATTCTATGGCAGTGAGATTGCGGAAAGGAGCGTAGTCATAGAGCGTGATCCCAAAGAGTGATTATCAGGTCCTGACCCAGAGAAGACCCCAGGTCATGTCACAGTAGCCCATCCAAAGAGCTTGACAAAGCCGGGTCCTCCTGAGGTAAAAATTGGAAATACGAATAGGTAACCAACGGAAGTCAGAAATCAGAGAAAGACACACTAGATGTGCAGTGGATCAGAAAAGCAAGCTACATGGTAGATGAGGCAGATTCTGGAAATGGGCTAATGTCCTCTGCTGTCCCCTTCTTTTTATAAGGGCTTGAAAGGGTCATAATTCAGAGACCTTCCAGCCCTACTTCTGTGCTGAACAAGGCCCAGAAACATGCAGCCCCGTGTGAGGTGTTCCGTGGTTTTCTCAACTAAAATTAATCACTTGCTCCCAAAACTCCCACAGCATTTGCTACCTTATTTACAGCCCCTGAAATAATGGATGTGCAAATGCTTTGTAAACCGAAAAGCACTGTACAAATGTCAGGTGTTGGAGGTTTGGCAGGGGAGCAATAGATAATGCATCTCTTCCATTCCTGAGCTGGCAACCAATTGAGAGAGAGACATAGGGAGTCAGCCAGACGGAGATCGGCTTGTCAGATTTAGTACCGATAACAGCTGGTTCAGATGCAGGACCGCAGTGAACTTCCTCCTACTTTGCCCCAGAATTAAACTTATCCACCCAGTCAGGGCCGATTGCATGCATTCTGGAGACAGGCTAACCAAGAAGCCCAAGACAATGAGAGGAGCAATTCCTCCTCCCCTGGGGAGGCATGAGTGAAGGGAGGCCAGAAGTGTTACTGTAAGTCCCTCCACACAGAAAAACAGAGAGAAACAGAAAATCCATTCACCAGAAAGGACTTTCTGTGCTTCACGCTTCAGTTACTCCTGTATACTTTGCAGGCTCTGAGCTAGATGCTAGGGACACAGAGATCAATGAGACCTCGGAGAGTTTATAATCTAGTAGAAACTACGAACAATCCAATGTGGGTTCATTCTGTCTGGGTGCACTGGGGAAGGTTTCACAGAGCAGGTGATAATCAAGTTGGCTCTTGGAGTATGTGTAGGAGTTCACCAGATGGAGAAGAAAGGGAATTATTCCCAGCGAAGGAAGCAGCAGGGTAGACAGGAAAGCTCAAACTCTTTATGGAATGAAATGAGGCACAAATAAATGAACACACAAAGGCGTATGAGAGTACAAAGCTATATACCTTACTTTTCTGTACACCAAGGTTGAAGGCAGAATTTAGACTAATGTCCATGCTTTTTGTCTCAAGATTAAACAGTATGCTTTTCCTTTCTAATCCTATTTCACATATATAATGAAAACTTTTGGAATTTGCTTTTGTTTCTTTTTTTAAAAGTGAGTCTAAAAACTAGTTTGAAGAAGACACAACCTTTACGAACCAAGACACATGTGGTTCAGTGGAATTCCTTACCAAAAGGTACAGATCAACAGACAATAGAAAACAAGAGGAGATATTATTATTTACTCATGTCTTTTGGAACATTAAAGGGAATTTGCATAGTCTTCAGCAACATTTAGTAAAATCTCCTTTCTTATTCTATCTACTTCTCTCATACTCCAAATCTGATCAGACCCTCTCTCCTCAACAGCCTCCTCCAAAATAAAGAAAGCCTTCTTCAGGTAGGGGAAGGGAACACCTCCAACTTAATCATTTATGTCCTAACATGTATATTTGCAATATATATAAGATATGTGATCTATACAAGCTATATAGATGAGAATATAAATTGCCGTTCAATATGTTGAAAATGTATTGGTCATTCAAGAATAAAACCCACATCCAAACGTATTTCCCATTGCTCTCCAGACATTGAAAAGCAAAACGTTTCAGCTACTTCCTCCAAGTTTAAGTTTTTAGGATCCTCTTTCGTGTCTTTGTTGTAATTTTTTTTTGGAGCAGCCTCCCTCACCCTAGGGAATGGATTTGCGTCCATCGGTCATCTGAACTTTTTCAAACAAGCTTTCCCCAAAGTCTGAGGACAGTCTTTGCCTATCAACTCTACGATATCAAAGTCACTTTTGCCAACTGTTTCCATCACATCCCCTTCAATAGACACTTCTCCCCATTCTAAGGATGCCGCAGGGCATGTGTCTTTCACGAGCCTCTGTCCCCACCTGGCCTTGCTGATCTGCTCAGGGGTTATCTGTTAATCCTAATGACTTGGCTGGGCTTCGCACCAGCATCCTCAACAAATAAACACCGATCAGAACTCTTGACCAGAATGTTTCTAAATGTCAGCTCGTCCCCACCCTCTACATGGCTGTGCTTCTGTTCCCAAGGGCCCACTGTTCTGGCATGGTTATGACTCAGAGCACCGAATTACTCAGGAAAAAAATATATATATGTAAAAAAATGACAAGGAGTTAATATATTTAATATAGTAAAAGACAATACAAAAAAAATTGAAACCTTCAACTGAAAGTGGATAAACAAACACTTCACCCAAATTAAATACAAATGATTAACAAACTCAAGTGACATTTTCACCCTCTCAAGTAATCAAAGCAATACAAATTGAAAGAATGATAAGATAAAATTTGATAACAAAGGTATTTAAAAGATGACATCCAATGCTGTCAAAGGTTTAGGAAGACAGATATTCTCAGACACTTATGGTAAATTGGTATAATCTTTGATGAAAGCAATTTCAGAGTATTTGCTTCCAATTTTAAGACTCTAACAGAAGGATGAAATGGAAATAAAAATGTACACATGAGGATTCTCATCATTATTTGTATTACTCAGCATTATTTGCAGTAGAGGAAAAATTAGAAATATCCTTAATGTCTATTTTTAGGCAAATAGTTAAATAATTATGACGCTGATAAAGATTTTAATGCATAAGAAAATATTTACATAAGTATGTATGTGTAACATGATTAAGGAAATATAGGTAGATATGCATAGAAAAAAGAATAAAAGGAAATACACTAAAATATTAACAATGAGCTTAAATGATGGAACTATGGATTATCTTTTATCTTACCCAAGCTTTCCTATGTTCAAATTTTTTTAATAAGATTGTGTTATATCTATAGTAAGGGGGGAAATTTTTTAAAAGATGTTTGAATTGAGAATCAAGCTGGTTTCTAGTCCAAGTTCTGCCACTAAATAAATTATTGAGCTTTGGATAATTCACATCATCTCTCTGAGCCTAATTTTTCAAATCTGAAAGTGTGGTGGCTTTGCAATGTGTGAGCTTGGGGAGACTGAACTTGTTCCTAAAATTCCTTTGTCGGTAAGTTCTCGGCTAGGGCAGGTCCCTGAGATTGGGAGGTAGAGGTAAAGCAGCAGCCCTAATGTTCTCAGGCTCAGCAGGTCCATGCAAGTGACCAGGCAGCTCATGGACATTGTCTCTTATCTGCTGGCTCAGCTTGTGCACGTGGGGCAGCAGTCAGTCCGGAAGCTTCTCTGTCTTCCCTCAGATCATCCTTTGGCTTCTCCACCTCCTGGACTAGACGTGTGTTTACTTCTGTAATGAAGGGCACCAGCTTCTTCAGCAGGACATCCACATCATCAAGGTCCAAGGCCACAAGAACAGACAGAGGCTTTTGTCCATCCTTGTGGGTACCAGCTTTTTCGTCTGGGTTCCATCTTGTCCAGATTCTCCCCTGCTTTACATTTATCTTTCCTGCCCACCCTGCAAAACTCAAATCCAAGGATCAAACACAAAGACAACAGCCAGAGAGAGACTTTTTAATCACTGCCCACAGTTGTGTAAGGTCGAATTCCTGTAATAAATAAATGAATACTTAGTGGTCATGCTTCTCTGATTGAACCATGATTGATATAGAAAGTAAGAGGTGGGTGGGATTTATTTATTACAGTCTAAGCTTCCTTCCAGCCCTAAACTAGAGGATTCTAAAGTAAGCTCAAAGTCTCTTCACATTGATAATCAGTTGAAAATCCAAGGGCTAGCCCTGTGGCCAAGTGGTTAAGTTCACACGCTCCACTATGGCAGACCAGGGTTTTGCCAGTTTGGATCCTGGGCGCGGACATGGCACCGCTCATCAAGCCATGCTGAGACAGCGTCCCACAGAGCACAACCAGAAGGACCTACAACTAGAATATACAACTATGCTCTGGGGGCTTTGGGAAGAAGAAGAAGAGAAAAAAAGAAGAAGATTGGCAACAGATGTTAGCTCAGGTGCCAATCTTTAAAAAAAAAAAAAAGAAAGAAAATCCAGAGAGTCATCTTTTCTACACAAAATTAACATCAGCATAAAGTTGGACAGTTCAGGATGAGGTGCCAAGCACACACAGGCATCTTCTTTCCTCCCAAGATCTCAAGAAAAAGACAGCAAAATAGTTTAAAAACTATTAGCCCACAAAAAGAACCAAGAGAATGGGATAAGAGCCAACAGTAGGTGAAGAGCTTTAATTGCTGGAAGACACAAAATAGATGGACAAATGGTGACTAATGAAGGGAAACAAAGCATCCACCGAGAGCATAAAGGAAGGGGTCTGCAGTACCTAAGGAACTCTAGATCTGAGAGAACAGGTGACATGGCACAGGGATGAGAAGCAGTGCTGAGAACTCCAGGAGCAATTGAAGGCCAGCCGATGAGACATGTTACCCTTCAACCCCCAACTCTTCTCTACCCCAGTGAGCAGAACTGCCATAATCAGGCACTTCTGCATGGCCAAAAATTGAGCTGTTATTAATCTAAAAAAGAAAGTTTTTCTCAACTTTAAATACTATCTGGGAGAAATTAAGCACCTACTAAGCAGTATCACCACAGAGTAGAGTCCTCCGTTTGATTCCATGTGGAAGTCCCCAGCTTGCTCCCCTCCATCTCGTTCAAAAGCCTGACAGTCAACAACCCCATTTCTATACAAAGACTCCCAGTTCAGTCTCCATTGCTTTGTTATTAAATGTAATCAAATATTTTCAAATGTAAATGAAAAAATCAAGCAGAAAAAATTACCTCTCCCCACCAAAAAAAAAAAACAAAGATAATTCAGGGCATAGAAGACAACTAAACCACATGCAAAACAAAGTCTGTAAAACCAAGAACTATATTCTATCAATAAACGAGCCAAGAGGGAATAAGAAAGAACTCTTAGAATTAAAAAATCTGGCTATATGATTACTGAAATTTTAAAAGTGCAATAGAGGGATTGAAAGATAAATTTGAGAGTGTCTTCCAGAATACAGAAAGAAGAAAAAGAAGCTTTGAAAATACGAGAGAAATTTTACGAGCAAGAGATTATTCCAGGAAGTTCAACATTGGATTAACAAATATTCTGGAAAGACATAAGAGAGAGCAGGAGGGAAGAAACTATCAAGGAAATAATATAAGAGAACAGACTAGAGTTGAAGAAGGACACAGTCTTTAGATTAAAGAGAGAACCCCTGAGTGAAGGCTCAAAGGATGAAAGACTCCCACTTACATATGGCATTATGAAGTTCCAGAATACCAAGGATAAAGAGATTGTTAAAGTATGTGGAAAAACAGAAAGAAAAAACATATAATAATATAAAATATAATAAAATAATAGAAATATGATTTAAAGTTTGAAAAAGCTGAGGTTATGACAAAGGCAAGTTTGCTGTTACATGCCATCGTTAGCTCTGCACTCCTATGAATGAGAGATGTCCACATGTCCTGTGCTCAACAGCCCTACTCAGCTTCTGTAGACTCATGCCAGTGGCTTCCTTTATGGAGTCAATCCATCTGTGGAGTGTAAAAACTTAAGTACCTATTCCAACTAAATGTTAGGTACCATCCCCATTGAGTAGCAAAGTGGCGATGACATTTCATCCACAGAGAATAAACCCAAGTATGGTACTTTGTACGCCAGTGAACTATATTTACATGATCATAACAATGTAAATAATGCTTCCTGATTGTAAACTTATAGAATCAACCTATAGAGAAATCTCAGGAAAATCCACAATGGTTCCAGAATACGATGTATCTGTTACCAACTTTGAAGTGGAAGGAAGTGGGGAGAGGTGGAAAGAAGGATAAGAGCAGAGGTTTCCTTGTCTTATAAAATGAAAAGTCAAGACACAGGAGCTGGAATAAGAAATGAAGAGTAAGTCTGTTGTTTATAGCTGCGGAAGTCACCCAGGGAAGAAGAAATCAAGCATAGTGATGTAGCTCTGCTGGGCCAGACAGGGTAGGAATGATCTGATCTTCCTCTATCATGAAAGGAAACTGATAATGATAAATAAAGAAGCAGTGATATAAGCTTGTTTCTATTATTATATTATTATTTGTTTTAGAGACTATGAAAGTGACTAACAAAAAGAACCCAAAACAGGAATGGTTGCAAAAAGTGGTTGCCTTGGGGAATGATATTGGGACTGAGGATGATACATGCTTGGAGCTGAGGCCACCTTAAGAGGAGGGCCTCCCTGCAGAGAGGAACCAGGATCGGGAGACAGAGAGGAAAAGAACAATCTGCATCCAATGATATCCTTAGAGTCCCTCCGTCAAGCTGAGTGCAGAACCGGATTTTTAATTATGTAAGCTGTCTTAGTTTGTTGGGGCTGCTATAACAAAATGCTGTAAACTAGGTGGCTTATAAAGAGCAGAAATTTATTTCTCACAGCTCTGGAGCCTGGGAATTCCAAGATGAAGGTGCTGGCAGATTTCATGTGTGGTGAGAGCCAGCTTCCTCACACAGTCTTCTCACCGTGTCCTCACATGGCAGAAGGAATGAGGGAGCTCCCTGGGGCCTCTTACATAAAGAGCATTAATCCCATTCACAGGGGCTCCATCCTCATGACCTAATCACCTCCCAAAGGCCCCACCTCCTAATACCATCACCGTGGGGATTAGAATTTCTACATATGAACTTGGGGGGATACATTCAGACCATAGCTCTTGAGTTGGTTTCTGGAAATTGCCCTTAAAAATGCCCAGTATGGAAAAAATATTTGCAAGTTATATATCTGACAAAGGCTTAATATCCATAATATATAAAGAACTCTCGCAACTCAACAACAAAACATCAAACAACCCAATCAAAAAATGGGCTGGAGACATGAACAGACATTTCTCCAAAGAAGATATACTGATGGCCAATAGGCACATGAAAAGATGCTCATCATCGCTGATCATCAGGGAAATGCAAATCAAAACTACACTAAGATATCACCTTACACCCATTAGAATGACAAAAATATCTAAAACTAATAGCGACAAATTTTGGAGAGGTTGCGGAGAAAAAGGAACCCTCATACACTGCTGGTGGGAATGCAAAGTGGTGCAGCCACTATGGAAAACAGTATGGAGATTCCTCAAAAAATTAAAAATAGAACGACCATACGATTCAGCCATCCCACTGCTGGGTATTTATCCAAAGAGCTTGAAGTCAGCAATCCCAAAAGTCCTGTGCACCCCAATGTTTATTGCAGCACTGTTTACAATAGCCAAGACATGGAAGCAACCTAAGTGTCCAGCAACAGACGAATGGATAAAGATGTGGTACATATATACAATGGAATACTACTCAGCTGCAAAACAGAACAAAATCATTCCATTTGCAATAACATGGATGGACCTTGAGAGAATTATGTTAAGTGAAATAAGCCAGCGAGAGAAGGATAATCTGTGTACGACTCCACTCATATGAGGAATTTAAAATTACGGACTAAGAACAGTTTAGAGGATACCAGGGGAAAGGTGGGGTCGGGGGTGGGCACAAAGGGTGAAGTGGTGCACCTACAACACGAATGACAAACATTAATGCACAACTGAAATTTCACAAGATTGTAACCTATCAATAACTCAATAAAAAAAAATGCCCAGTATGCACCCACTGCCCTTCCCTACCTCTGGTTGAAGTCTTTGCCTTCCTGTCTTTACAAACCTGCACTGTTGGATGCCTTGTGTTGTGTATTTGCATAACAAGTTGGAAGTTCCTAGTTATGTGAATTAATAATAGAATTATTTTTTAATTGCTAAGTCCAAGTTTATCTAGCAATGCTGTCTTTAAAAATAAAGAGGTACTATTGATTTGAAGAGACCGGATGGGGCACCTAAATTGAGTTTCTGAGTTTGAGGCCTTTCTGGCAGCTACAACAAGGATATTCTTGAATTGAGCCCCAAAGCTCTGCCTGATGAAAAACATGTATTACTGTCTTTTTTTCATTCTTAGAATCATGGAGTCATAGAATATCAGACACAAAAGGGTCTTAGAGATCCCCTGGTCTAACATCCCCATTTTTACACATGAGAAACTGGGACCCTGAGAGGGTAAGTACTTTGCTCAGAGGACATGCTAAGACTTAAGGGGAGGGGCAGGACTGGAACTCGTAGTCCCTTGCTCTGTGTTAAATCTTTGGAGGCTGCGGGAGTGCAAGAAGACACATAATGGCAAAATGATAACATCAAGGCTGCAGAGTCAAATAAGGGACATAAACAGGGATACAGTGGGGCCTTGGGTTGCCCTCCCCAGACATCTCCCTGCCCAGTGCTTTCCCTGACTGAGGCCAGTGCCGGGGAGTCCTAAGGCCCTTCTTAAGCTAAGACCCTGGACCTGGGAGGCCAGCATCTGAGACAGACAAATCCTTTCTGCTTCCTCCAGGTGTGTAGAGCACATGCAAAGACACCCCTCAGGCTTCTGCATTGAGGCCACCAG
Source organism: Equus quagga (assembly GCF_021613505.1). Lineage (NCBI taxonomy): Eukaryota > Metazoa > Chordata > Mammalia > Perissodactyla > Equidae > Equus > Equus quagga. The sequence goes on from NC_060269.1 coordinate 62,437,005, forward strand.
CCTCCTGGCGTGGGACAGTGCTCTCTGAGTCATTCTGCTAGGTTTTAAACTCTGTCAGAGAAACTTTTTTTTCAAACTTAATCAATAGTAAACTATAGTCTTGTATAAATGTTAGAGAATAGCATTAAAGGAACCTCTAAAGGAGAAAAAAGAACTACCCTTAGTCTCACTATCTTCACCCAATAACTGGCTTCCTTTTTGCGTTTTCTCTTCTGGCATCTGTCCATGTGCACACTTAGTTTTGCTTGGTTGTAATCAGAAGGAGCATACAATTTTGTATTAAAGCAATAAAGTTTTAATGATATATAGATATAGAAGGCAAATGGCTATAAAGCAAAATTTATGCAGGTTTGTAGGGGAAAATCCATTTTAAGGGGGGGAGTATAGGATAATAGCCCATATTAGAGCAGTACATTTGGGATAGTGCTTATAAAGATGTTAATAAAATTCCTATTCTTTCCTTTTTATATTGTTTCTTAACCAAGTCATGAGGAAATAAATGTAATATATGTTCAGCCTATATTTGCACCATTTGATTGCTAAAACAATCATGGTGGTTATGGAGAAAAAAAAAAATCACAGATCTTAGCACCAGAAGGGACCTTAGAGATACTACTTTCAACCCAGTGAGAGGCAAATTGTCCATAGTATTTGGGATTATGTAACAAGGCCCAGTGTTTGTATCCCTCTGTCTCTCCATGCAAATCCAGCTGACTTCCAGTAATAAATCACCAAGCATTTTTCGATCACTTACCGTGATTCTAGCGCTGACTGGTGTTAGGTGTCACAAAATGGCAGACTCTTTGTCCACAAGGTTCTAACAAACTCCTTGAAAAATTGAGGCAAATATCCATTGAACTGTCAGTGAATTGACCTGACATATTATATATTTCATTGTCATTTTGTTTTCTGTCTGTATTCCCCTGTTAGAAGGTAAGCTTCATGAGGGCAAGAACTCTGTCTGTCTTGCTCACTGCTGCATCAGCTACCTCTCTGTCTTAGTCGCCTTGGACTGCTATAACAAAAGTACCATAGATTGGGTGGCTTAAACAACAAACATTTATTTCTCACAGCTCTAGAGGCTGGGAAGTCCAAGATCAAGGTGCTGGCAGATCTGGTGTCTGGTGAGAACCTTCTTCCTGGCGTGGAGACAGCCACCTTCTCACTGTGTCCTCACACGACAGAAAGAGAGCTCTGGTCTCTTCAGCACTTATAAGGGCACAATACCGTTATTGGGGCTCTACTCATGACTTCATTGAAACCCACTTACCTGCCAAAGGCCCTATCTCCAAACACCACCATATTGGGAGTTAGGGCCTCAACATATGAATTTGGAGGAAACACAAACCTTCAGTCCATACACCCTCCTACCGGGCCTGACCACTGTGGCTCCCGATGTGTCAGCTGACTCCCACTTTCTGTTGCATTTGTACTAGATTTTCAGCCCAACAGCCTCCTAGCAGCTTTCCTGTTTTCTCTCCAGTTCTAGCCCACAAGCTAACTGGTCTTTTTCATCTCTATCTCAAATAACATGTCAGGTTTTATTACGTGAGAAGATGGGCAGTCTTTGTATCTCTTATAAGTATTCCAGCTGGATACAGTAATGAAGAGGCTAATCGATTCATGTGAACGCTCGTTCTGGCTTCTCTAAAATTTAATCATGGATGGCACCTGTACCTACAACAGTGTATTGATCAGGATAAGTCACAAAGAACACAATCCACTCTCACTGATTTGAACAGAAAGGGATTTACAATAAGGAAGTACATGCGTGGCTCACAATATCAGAGACAGAGGGCTTCGGAGAGAGACTCTACACTGAGCTTCCGGAAACAACTTCCAAAAGCACACCGCAGAACTGGACCACCAAGTTTCCTGCCACAATCAGGAAATTCCTTGTTAAATCAGAACGTTACCACTACACTCATGAATCCAAAACCACACCCCCTCTACTACAATGCAGTCTCCCACTACGAGCTGATCTAAATCACATGCAGAAATGTAACTGCAAGGGAGTCTGGGGAGTGTCCTTGGCTTCTGAAGATCTGTGATAATAGGCACTCTAGACAGAAGGAGGTTGAAATAGAGACTGAGGGATCGCAGCCACACTATCTTCCACACAGTTGTTGTTGTTAGTGCCTTCGAGTCGATTCTGACTCCTAGTGACCCTGTGTACAGCAGAGAGGAACCCTGCCTGGTCTTTCTGCTCCATCCTCTCACCTTCTGGCAGTATATGAGACAGTGCTCTCCTGCTCTTCATAGGGTTTTCATAGCCAGTGTTTTGGAAGTGGGTGGCCAGGTCCTTCTTCCTCATCTATCTTAGTCTAGAAGTTCCACTGAAACCTGTCCACCGTGGGTGACCCTGCTGGTATTTGAAATACCAGTGGCATAGCTTTCAGCATCACAGCAACACACAGCCACCACCATAGTATCACAACCGAAAGACAGATGGTGTGGTTCCCCAATAGGGAAATGAACCCAGATGTGACAATGAGAGTGCCGAATCTTAACCACTAGACCACCAGGGCTGGCTCTTCCACACAGAGGGAGGGGAATGCACAAAAATTAAGAGGGTGACCTTTGTGTGCTCCCTCTTTCTACTCCTTTTAGTTAGAGCAATTAATTTCTTAGCCAACAAATATTTTTCCAGATTTTATTGAGATAAAATTGATGTTGCATAAGTTTAAAGTATACAACATAGTAATTTTATATGTGTATATATTGTGAAATGATCACCACAATGTCTAGTTAACACCCATCACCTCACATAGTTACAAATTTTTTTCCTTGTGATGAGAACTTTTAAGATTTACTTTCTTAGCAACTTTCAAATATGCAATACTGTATTATTAACTATAGTCATCATGTTCTACATTATATCCACAGAACTTATTTATCTTATGACTGGAAGTTCGTACCTTTTGACTACCTTCACTAAATTGCCCCACCCCCCACCGCTGGCTAACACAAATCTGAACTTTGCTTCCAGGAGTTTGCTTTTTTTAGATTCCACATATAAGTGAGATCATACAGGATTTGTCTTTCTCTGTGTGAAATCTCACTTAGCATAATGCCCTCAAGTTCCATCTGTGTTGTTATAAATGGGAGGATTTCCTTCTTCTCTATGGCTGGATAGTATTCCATTGTGTATATATATATATACACCATATTTTCTTTTGATTACTCAAAAAATTATTCATCTTAATTAGTCAACAAATATTTATTGAACCTCTACTATGAATCAAACACCATGCTAGGGGCTGGGAACACCAAGATGAGTATGACCCTGGGTGCCTTAAGAAACCCACAGTCTAGTGGAAGAAACAAATGGATAAGCCAGTAGTGATAAGAGAGAAGAGGCTCCTAGTAGAGACTTGCACAAAGTGCTGAGGGAGCCCAGATGAAGCTGTGCACACTCTGGGTTCCTCTCCTCTGAGAGAATAAACCGGATTTCTACTGCTTCTTTTGATGGAAACCCAGTTTTTGTCAAAGTATTTTCTCTGAATGAGCTCTGCTGCGAAAGTCAAGGCAATTGAAGATGTGAATCACCTGAAACCTGGCCATGTTTCTTCAGGTACGTTGTATTGTTTTTCTCATTGTCATTGTTGTTGTTTTAATGAAGCACTGAACTGTCTTTTCTCAACTAAAACACTGTTAAGCAAATGTTAAGACAGCTTTTCTCATGTATGTATTTACATGTATCCTCATGTAGTTCTGCTTCTATCTGTCTATATGTGTCCCTACATAAACTGACATTTGTAGACATTTGTACCCATGAGTGTTCATGGAGGAATGTGTAGTTGTGTAGGGCCATCACTCCATAAATGTGTATCTGCGCATGGTCCTTCAGCTTGCTTGTTGTTTGTAAAAATGCACGAATATAGATGAAAATTCAATGAAGGTACAAATACGAATAACTAAATTCAAGGAGGTATCAGGGAAGACGGGGAAATATCTATGTGTGGGACTCACATGTGATTGAGTCTCACACCAAATTGTGAGGGTGTCTTTAAGAGCATCTTGTTTGACTTCCAGACCTACCTTAGAAGTTCTTTTTTATTAACTCAAAAATTAATCCCCCAATAAGGCCCAACCCCCTCCCATCTCTTCCCATCTATACTGGAGGACAGAACTCGTCTTTTTCATCTCTGGATCGACAGTATGCAATGTCAGACACAAAGGTGGTGCTCAGGAAAGAAAGAAGGAGGGAAGAAAGGAGGGAGAGAGAAAAGAGGGAGGGAAAAAAGGAGAAGGGAAGGGCAAAGGAAAGGAGGATATCAGCCTTATTCATCATGAGTAGACAATTAGCACATAGTAATAAACTGAGCTAATAAGCCACTGCATAATATAGATAAGATCCATCACTGGAGCAAAGGGCCACCGAGAGATGTCGTGCTGCACTCTCTGCCCCATCTCAATATCTTCTTGGTCCAAGCCAGCTTCTCTCCTGAACCCTCCACGGACTCTCAGCCCTTGCGGATGGTAGGCTGTCCTTGGTTTGACCTCCGTGAAGCCCTTTCATCTACACAGATGCCCAATCTGTGGACCATGAACAGAGCACTAGCCTGTCAGCTGTGAAAACTGCATTCTCATTGAGGCTCTGCTTATCTGAATGACTTTGGGCAAGCCGCTTAACCTCTCTGGGCCTCATCTGTAAGTGTCCTTATCCGTTAAATGAAACGCTGTGATCTCTGAGATTCCATCCTGCCCAGAATCCTGAGATTCCGTGCCATGCCAGCTGCATCCATCTGCCGTCCCCGATGCCCTGGGCTTTATTTGTGACTGCAGCCCTTCTCCTTCCTGCAGCCTCCTCCCCGGCTTGGTCATCAGCTCACAGCACTCACACAGGTCTCTACCTTGAGGAGAGCAGCAGCTACCTCACCACGGGCAGATAGGATCAATAAACAGGGGAACACTATTTATTTTAAGCTCAGGCGAGCACAGAATCTCAGGCTAGATGCAGAGGTCAGCTCTGAGGCTACTCCCAACAGGCTTTGCACAATCTGATTAAATGCAGACAATCCAGGCCCAAGCCCTTCTCCGTCAAGGATGCCCGGCTCTGCACAGACACCAGCAGGTTGTCACCCTGCTCCTCGGCTGCTCAGGAAGTCCCAAGTCCAAAGTCCTTTCTTCAGCACAGCCCAGTTTCTCTTCTCTGTCCTGCCTCTCCCCCTAGTTTCTCTTCATTCTTTTCACTAAGAGAGCCATGGGCACCAAAACCTCTCTTCAGGGTAGCAAAGAGGTTTCTTGTATTTATGCCGCACATGGACACATCAACTGTCAGTGATTAAGAAGGCTCTAGATCCACGCACATCTTCAACTCCCAAGGGCATAGGAGAATAGAATAGAAGTTGGCTGCTTCCTCTGAGCCCAGGGAAGGAGAGGAAATGGGTACAGATGAGGATATTTGCCTGGGGAGGGAGGAGGGCAGGAAGTCCACTAATATTAATGTTCAAAGCACTGAGGTGGATCCCAGGAAGGACTCCTGGGTTGAAGGCATCACATCTCTCTCCTAAAGGACTCTAGTTAGTGAGAGAGACAGGTGCATGAGCTGATAATTTGCATAAAGCATCCTAGAAAAAATACCAAATGCAGCATACTGAGAGAGATGCAAGAAAGTAGTCATTGATTCTGTCTTGGGGAGAATCAAGATAGACATTCAAGGGGAAGTAAAATTTGAAGACATTTTAAATTTTTCAGTTTTATTAAATAGTAGCAATAATGCTTTCCATCTTTGCTGCACTTTATGGTTTACAAGGTGCCCTCAAGCCTTTATTCTGTTCAATGTGTTCATGTGTATCCTCATGCACTTAGACAGTGATTGGGCCTACGATGTGCCAGGCAAAGCTATGGCTCTAAAGAAACAAAAAACATAGTCGTGGCCCTCAAAGAGTTCACCTCTAGTGGGACAGAAAGGCAGGTAAACAAATAATAGCCAAGACAAAGCATGAGTCCTAAAGTGGAACATCAAGTTAACGTGGTGGCAAAAGAGAGTGCGGAGTTTAACCCAGGGTGGAAGGGGGAGAGAAAGTTTGGGGACAGAATTAAGAGTAGAATGCTTGAGGATGCTTGATATGAATAGGATGAGCTGGGGTGTGACAGAAGGTGATATGGGAAAAGAGCATTCCAGAACTACACAAGCAAAGGCAGAGACTAGTGTCGCCAGATAGAATATAAGGAGGAAGTGGGGCAGAAGAACAAAAGATACAAGCAGATGAGGGATCATCCTCAGGGCAATCCTTGGGTAAGAAGGTCAGGCGGCGGGGACATCAGAATTACTTGAAGAATTTCTTCAAAATATGCACATCGCCATCTCCCAGAGATCCCCAGAGCCTACTATTCCTGAGGGGGAGGAAACCTGCTTCTCAGTGGTCTCACATATCCTTTTGAAAATAAGCAAGAAATTTGGCTACTCTTCTCCCATGAAATTCTGATTTCTTAGCCACACTCTTTTTCCTAGCATCCTTCCTCTAGGTTAAGATGACTGTTGAAATTAATTTCAGGGTCTCTCTATGACTATGTAAATCAGAGTAGGATTCTTTTTTTATCTTCTGGCTTCCTTCTGGCTAGGCTTGACCATCCTGAGCCCAGGGCTACCCAAACAAAGCCTGAAGCTTTGGCATCCACCCTTTCCTTCACATCTGTTCAGCAGCATCATTAACTGGGCCTCTGTTGTGTGACCCCATTCTAACTCTGCTGGAGCCTCTGGCCCTGACCCCTGGCCTGTCTGGATCTGTCCTATCCACCTGAGCCCCGTTTATGCTTCCATCATCAGTCACTATACTACCTGACTCAGGAGGCTAGAATCAACTTATTCTCATCCCTGGTCTTGGTCAAGCCTCTGTGCTGCCACATCTGTCCCAATATGGCAGACCAATACATCCCCAGGTTCCACAGGGACTGCAGGATGAGTGGCAGTCTTCCAGGTAGAAAAGAGGTAGAAATCTTTCCAAACATGAGAAATACAATATACTTAAAAATGGCCAAAAAGCATATGAAAAGATGCGCAACATCACTAATTATTGGAGAAATGCAAATCAAAACCACAGTGAAATATCACCTCACATCCATTACAATGGCTACTATCAAAAAAAAAAAAAAATAGGGGCCAGCCCGATGGCACAGTGGTTAAGTGCGCACGTTCTGCTTCTTGATGGCCTGGGGTTCACTGGTTTGGATCCCGGGTGCGGACATGGCACTGCTTGGCAAGCCATGCTGTGGTAAGCGTCCCACGTATAAGGTAGAGGAAGATGGGCACGGATGTTAGCCAGTCTTCCTCAGCAAAAAGAGGAAGATTGGCAGATGTTAGCTCACGGCTAATCTTCCTCAATAAATAAATAAATAAGTGTTGGCAAAGATATAGAGAAAATGAAACTTTTGTGCACTGTTAGTGGGACTATAAAATGATGTACCCACTATGGAAAACAGTATAGTGGTTCTCAAAAAATTAAAAATAGAACTACCTTATGATCCAGCCATTCGACTTCTGAGTATATATCCAAAATATTGAAAACACAGTCTTGAAGAGATATCTGCACACTCACATTCATAGCAGCATTATTCCTAATAGCCAAGAGGTGGAAGCAACACTAATGTCCATCAACAGGTAAATGAATAACAACATGGGATATATACATACAATGGTACGTTATTCAGCCTTAAAAAGGAAGGAAATTCTATCACACGCTACAATGTGGATGAATCTTGAAGATATTATGCTAAGTGAAATAAGCCAATCACAAGAGGACAAAGACTGTACAACTCACTCATATAAGGCACCTGGAGTAATCAAACTAATAGAAACAAAAAGTAGAACGACGGCTGCCAGGAGACAACGAGGGAGGAGGGTAAAGGATGTTGTTGTGTAATGTGTATAAAGTTCAGGATTTGGGGGATAAAAATGTTCTGGAGATCTACTTCACAACAATGTGAATATATTTAACACTACTGAACTGGACACTCTAAAATGGTTAGGATACTAAATTTTACGGTATGTGTGTTTTTACTGCAATTAGAAAATAAATATAAAAAGAGAAGTAGAAAATACAGTTATAAAGAGTGTGGAACTCATGAAACTTCAAGACATATGGTGCAGCTGCAGCATGAGCCATGTGGACAAGCGGTATGGACAGTGAGCTGGGAATCTAGAACAAACTCATGAAGGGCTTTAATTTTATTTACATTTATACAAGACCTTTCTGTGGAATATAAAACATCCCACATATCTGATAGCTTCGGGGATCATCAGTCAGCTTTCTAATCTCTGACTTATTGGACTTCTGCATCATTAGAATGTTTCTCAATAGTAAAACTGTCATTTCAAAAATTAAATTGAGTCCCAATAGCTAAGATAGTGACTGTCTAGTGAATGATGTAGTGACACTACGGAGAGCAGAGGGAGGTTGAAGTTGAGATATGTTAAAGAAGCAAAATCAACAGGATGTAAAGAATGATTGGAGGAGAGTGTATTAGCTAAGGATACTTTTGATTGCCAGAATATTCAACACAAACTGACATAAACAATAAAGAAAACTGGTTCTCTTACATAATTGAAAGAATCCAGGAGTAGAGTGGGCTTCAGACATGCTTCGGTGAGAAAGACCATGGGCTCTGACTCTTCTTCGCCATGATTCTCTTGGCTCTGCTCTCCTGGGTGAATGGGCTGTATCCTCACACTGGCTTGCTTCATGGTAGCAAAGTGGGCTCAGCTTCTCCAGACCTCATATTTGCATACCACCCCATTCAAAAAAAAAAAAAAAAGAGGTTTTCTTTCCTCTAACCCTCATACAAAATTCCTGCATTTACTCCATTTGGACTGAACTGAGCTAAGCTCTGGTCCAGGGCAGGGCCATACATTGAATGGCTTGGACTTCTGAGCCAGTCTCTGCGGCAAGAGAGATGGAATTATGTTGATTGATGCTAACAAATCAGAGCCCACTGCCTGGGCCAGGGGCACAGTAAATTCTACCCAAAGCACACAGCAAATACAGGGTGAGGGGAGTGATTCCCCAAAGGAAATCTGGGTGCTGTGAGCAGTGGGAGAGGGAAGAAAGGGATGGTGGGTAAGAAGCCAACCCTCATCCCCTATGGAGAGTGAGGAAGAAGGAGGACCAAGGACAGCACCAAGATCTCCGGATCTGATGACTCTGGACATTGACATCCTTAAGAAAGACTGGATATACGAGAGAAGAAGCAAGTTTGGGAGTAGGGCAGAGAGGTAAGGCGGACACATGAATTTGTTGTTGAGTTTGACTAAAAGACATATAGGTGGAGATGTTTGATGCTTGATAGTCAATTCTGGATCTTTCCAGTAACCCTACACAAGTGAAACCACAACTAAGTGGTCCCACTCTTTTCCACAACACTATATCATGTCTCTTTAGAGTTTTGAAATACTCCATAGTTATTGATTAGCCATTAGTTATTCCCTCTGAACTTGCCTAAAAATGTCTTCTTCCTCTTTAGTACTACAATCCTCAAATCCCTGGAAATGGGGTTGAGCAGGTGCAGAACAGAAGACAAAACATTCCTCTTAATGTAGGAAATTAATTTGTGGCTCTAATTGCCTCAAACTCTAAATGAAAAAAAAAAATCTAAATTCTCCCAGCATTCAAAATAGAACACAGGCTTTATCTGAATAAAGAAAATAATCTGTCAGGGAAAAAAAAAAAGGACTTAAGCTGCTAAAATGTCAATCTTACCACATTGTTAAGGAAAAGCAGGTTTAATTATATTCAAATCTACATAGAATCATTTTTGAGTGGTTTGCACAGGAGCCTAAAGGTCTAGGATTTCAGAATTGACAAGATTCATTAAACAAAGGCAACAGGGAAAGAGGAAAGTATAATGAGGGGTGGCGGAGACGTGGTTTGAGAGTCAGAGTCTTTGAGTCCTACACCCAGCTCAGCCATGAAGCCATTCTACGGCCTTTGTCAAGTCATATACCTTCTCTGGACTATAGTTCTGTCACAGGTAAGAAGGCATGGAAATGTAAATGTTCTCAGGTTGCCTTTCATATCTATGAAAACATCACAGGAAACTGAGTCTAGACTCTTCCCCCAAATACTTATTCTAGCGTATAAAATCCAGCAGTATTGGTTGCTCTATATGCCTGTGAAGTACACAGAGAAATGACCTGGAATTTTCCAATTCACAGATGTCAAAACAGAAGCTAAGGGAAAGGTCCCACCCGAGGTGATCCAGAAAACCAATCGTGAGTCAGAACTTGATGAACGAAAAAACCATACTGCATCCCAGAAACCAGGCCTCTGAGCAATCAACTAAAAACAAAAGGCAGTTAGTTCTAACTCCACGGAAAATGAGGCTACCCTTATCCATTTTTCCTTTTCCCGTCCCTTCCCACCCCCTCCCGAAAGAAAGAATTTGAGGAGAAAAATAACTTCCAGCGTCTCCACACATGGAAGCCAGAAGGCATGCCGGCTTCTGAGGGCAGTGAGCACAGGGAAACACACACTGGCAGAGCAGCTCTGTCAAAGAGACACGTTACCTTAGCTGAGCAACTGCTCTGCACAACGGTGTGTTAGCAGGCTTTGGGAGGAAAGAGTTAGACAACTCAAAAGACTAATTGCTTTAATAAGCTTTAAGGGTTGTACGTCAAAAAGCAGCTGCTGACCTGCAGCCAGCTGAAGACGTTATGTGCCCTGTGTTCAGGCTGCTGTATTATCATTGTAAATAGCCTCTACCCAGTTCTCAACGTCAGTCTGGTGATTACTAGCCTAGCTAGCCTTTTCTCTTCTCGTTTGCTATTCAAGAGTGTTCTTGGTACAGTGTATGTCTCCCAACTCCTGCATTGCATTACCTGGGATCTTTAGGAGCATCAAGAAAGAACTGGAAAAACTAAAACAATGGTAGAACACAGAAATCTGTTGAGGCAGTAAACTGAAGCTAAATTAGCATTTCCATAAACAATGGTGGGGTAATGCACAGCACACACAGACAGAAGCACTCCAGGCAAAGTCTGTCCTCCATAAGGACGATGCTCAGGACAAGAATTTCGCCTGCACAAGTCAGAAGGTTCCAGCTGGCTCACAAATCAGTCTAGAAGAACACCTGAAGAGGCTCTCTAACTCAGGGCATCATGAAGACAAGAAAAAGATGGGCTGGAAATCAATGAATCTGCATTGTGGAAGGAGAACTACATACAGTTTAACATACAGTTCTATAAACTTAATTATATAAGCAGCAGCAGTAAGAAATTTACAGCGCGGTTCGGATGTTGACCTCCGATCTCCTCCTTGGGGAACAGGTGAAGAGCCTTAGTCAGATGTGACGGGGAACCGCCTTTGTCTGGTCCTGTGGGGATTTATTTTTCCTCTCACATGATCCAGGTTCTGCTGATCCTCTGCGTCCCGGGCTGTTCTTGTTCCATGCCATTCTGTGCTGGAATGGTTCCTTCCTGATATCAGTGTCATTATTACTAATTTCAGAAAATCTCTGTCTTTTGGCCTCGGATTTTAAAACGCATCTCCATCTATTGTCGTCACAGGAGAGGGCTTGCTTTTCTCTCAGGCTCTCTGTTGAATGCCTATTAGCCCGTCATTTATCACCTCAGGACCGGCTTTTTCTCCTACATGACTGTGGCTTTCTGTCTCTCCCCGAATACCTCTGCCTGAAACCTCTGTGTTCCCCAAAGATCCTAGTGGAAGATAGGAAACTTAAAAGCTTGCTCCCTTTGACAGGAATAATAATTTGTGAATGCAAATAGAAGTTGTTTCCCTTCCCCACTTCTGCGGAAACATGGCTGGCTTGCTCCTCTGGCACACCCTGCCTGCCGGCAGCAGCCCTGGATTTGACTATTTAACCGTTGTGCATCCTCTGTGGTGTTAGAACAACTTTGCAAACTTGGCCACTACCAAGGTGGGTTCTCCTTGGATTCTGACTCTGGTAAAACACCAGTTGTATCAAAGACTAAATTAAGACCAGAAAAGTTTCAAGATACATGATCCTAGAAAAACAAACTATGTTTTTTGCCTTTATACACCTTTCACTTTCTCAGGATTATTGGTGGTAGGTTCCCACAGGCAGAATATATACTTGGCAATCAAATGTATTTAAAGGATAGAATTTACGCCTCCAGAATATTTTGCCACTGACTTGGTTTAGATCTATATCTGAGCAACTTGACTACAATCCTATATGAAACGTTTGGACCCTGAATCTATAAAATAACATCTTTATCCAAAAATACCTGATGATCCCATAAAGCAAGCTTAAAACAGTTTGTCTCTATGAGTCAACAATCAATATTTGTTCTCAGCTAAAACATTGTTTTAAAAGCCATTTCCAGTCAGAAGCAATCCAGTGCCCAACAACAGATAAATGGATAAACAAAATGTGGTATATCCACACACTGGAATATTATTTGGCCTTAAAAAGGAATGAAGTTCTGACAGTCTTCGTCGGAGTTGCCGCGGTTTCCTGCTTCAACAGTGCTTGAACGGAACCCGGCGCTCGCTCCCCGCCCCGGCCGGCCACCCAGAGTCAGCCCTCCTTCACCTCCTCACAGCGCCCTCGGCCCGCCGCAAGGCTCCCGCCGCCGCCGCCCTCTCCTCTCCTCAGCCGTCCGCCATGACGACCGCGTTCCCCTCGCAGGTGCGCCAGAACTACCACCAGGACTCGGAGGCCGCCATCAACCGTCAGATCAACCTGGAGCTCCACGCCTCCTATGTGTACCTGTCCATGTCTTTCCATTTTGATCGCGATGATGTGGCTTTGAAGAACTTTGCCAAATATTTTCTTCACCAATCTCATGAGGAGAGGGAACATGCTGAGAAACTGATGAAGCTGCAGAACCAACGAGGCGGCCGGATCTTCCTTCAGGACATCAAGAAACCAGACCAGGATGACTGGGAGAATGGGCTGAAGGCAATGGAGTGTGCATTACACTTGGAAAAAAATGTGAATGAGTCACTAGTGGAACTGCACAAACTGGCCACTGACAAAAATGACCCCCACTTGTGTGACTTCCTCGAGACTCATTACCTGAATGAGCAGGTGAAAGCCATCAAAGAATTGGGTGACCACGTAACCAACCTTCGCAGGATGGGGGCCCCCGAATCTGGCATGGCAGAGTATCTCTTTGACAAGCACACCCTGGGAGAGTGTGACGAGAGCTAAGTCTTGGGCCAGCTTCCCTCAGCCACCGGGTGACTTCCCTGAGCCACCGAGGCAGTGCATGCATGTTGGGGTTACCTTTACCTTTTCTATAAGTTGTACCAAAACATCTACTTAAGTTCTTGGATTTGTACCATTCCTTCAAATAAAGTAATTTGGTACCCCAAAAAAAAAAAAAAAAGGAATGAAGTTCTGACACATCTTACAACACTGATGAACCTTGAAGACATTGTACTAAGTGAAATAAGCCAGTCACAAAAGGACAAGTGCTGTATGATTCCCATTATATGAGGTGGCTAAGTCGCCAAGTTCATGGAGACAGAAAATAGAATGATGGTTGTCAGGGGCTGGGGGCTGGGGGAAGAGGGAGCCATCTAATGGGGGACAGAGTTTCAGTTTGGGAACATGAAAACATTTTGGAGACAGATGGTGGTGATGGTTGCACAACATTGTGAATGTACTTAATGCCACTGAACTGCATGCTTAAAAATGGTTAAAATGGTAGGGTTTGTGTTATGTACGGTTTACCATAATTTTTTAAAATACAACATAAAAAAAGTTATTTCCAAGTGAGAATTTTTAATATTCCCCCAAATACCTGGCTCTGAGGTTGAAATGATTTCCAAATGACCTGTGTTAGTTGCCATTTGATCTTAACAATATAGACAGGACATCCAGGCCTGGGGACTGTAGAAAAATAGTGATATCAACTACAGAGATTTCACGGTCACAGCAATAAATTAACTGTGCCTTTTCTTAGCTTTCTGGACAACCCTCCTAAATTCTCCAAATTTCTTCAAAATTTAAAAAGTTACGTCTTGTTGTTTTACTCTCAAGGGGAGTATACATGGCTAGGAAGACACATGTATGGCAAATAGTTCTCCATGACAAATCACACAGGAAGGCTATTCTTCGGTCTGAAGCCAACACCCCTGGAAGCAGTGTTATTTACCGCTGCACCTCGCAGACTTCGGTCCTCCCGGGGACCCCTCACCCTGCCCGCTGCTCTCCAGTCTGGGTATGTTCTGCTCACTGAACTGAGTAGGAGTGAGGAAATGTTTTACTTCCGGGAGCAATTACCCAAAGAAATAAAATATATGCGTCTATATTTTTTTATTTTTAAAGAGAGATCTCTAAAGACCCTGCATTACCTGTTTTATGACAGCCGTCAATGATATCAACATCAAATAAGGTATATATTCATCACCACATGGAAGCTGAAATGAAAATAAATCCTAATTAAAAGAAGTCCTTAAAAGGAAAATAAGTCCTCAAAATGAAAATAAGTCCTCACCCTTTTTTCCCATAAGTTTGTGGATGACTCTGCCTTCGATTCCTTTTTCCACCTCTGATTGCTTCTGGAAGGAGGGTGATGTGGCAAAGGGGCAGGGAAGGTGCAGAGAGCTCTAAAGCCAGAGAGCTGGATCTAATTCCTGGCCCTGCCATGTATCAACTAAGTTTCTCTGGCTGTCTCCGGAACCGCAGCTGTCTATCTGCAAAATAGAGATGAGAATACAGACATCCATACTGCAAGGCGATAGCAAGGATTAGAAATTATGTATGAATAGCATTTGAAGCAGTGTCTGGCACATAGTAGGTACTCAATAAATTATAGCAATGATCCTGATGTCTGCATCCCAAACACAGTAGCATTATCACACAGCCATACCGTTACACGGCTCCACTGCACTTCCCTCCCCATTCCTCAGTAAAACGTGCTCTGCTCATAGTCACAGGTGAACAGCACACAGAAGTTTACCTGGATCCTTTCTCCATACACTATTTCGCATTTGATCAGTGCAGAAAAGTGTGGAAATAACACAAATACAGTAGGAATTTCTTCATCAATAAATGCCGCATCTGGCTTGAACACTCAAGATTTAAATACAACATAGAGTTATCTGTCTTAGGAAAATTACATGCTCACTATCAAGAGACAGGGCCCAGGCCCAAGGACTGATTGCTATTTTTCCTCACTGCCGTGGTTCGTCACTGCTATGATTCCTTTTGTCCTACCCCTTCCCCACTAATCTTCACTTTCCTTTTATGTAGGATGAGTTATCTTAAATATGAACGTTAAAGATTAAGAACAGAGTTAAGTTTTTCTTTAATACAATCCATTCTTTGTCAGAGGGGATGACTACGCACATTCAAAGGGAATCTAACAAATACGGTGTGTCTTGTTGTCCAGATTTGGCATCCCCATCCTTCAGTGTTGGGACAAACACCAAGGGACACTAAAGCATGCTTATAACAGACGTCTTAGTCAGCTTGTCTCCCTGCCTTGCCCCTTGTCAGAGAATCTTCTCCCAATGTTCCTGCTGAGTAAGCAATGGCAAGTGACTTCATTCTCTCAACCACAGCCAGCTGGACCAAACATGACCACCTGATCCAAACTGTGCCAATTAGATTCTCCCTTCCAAGAAGCAATCATTGTTTCAGAAATTCTAGCTAGCCTCCTTTGAGTACTTAAATTGGAACATGGTCAAGACTAGGTAGACTATATTGGGTCCATATGGAAGTAGACTTAAAAAATATGGTCTGCAGAGAGAAAAAATGAAGCAGATGTCCAGAGAGAAGCAGAAGGAAAATATACAAAGGAGAGAGGAAGAAAGAGAGAGAGAGAGCAAGCATTCCCTCCTGAGGTCTTTCCACTTGCTGGTTCCAGCTGTTTGTGAGACCCAGGTGTATACTCTGTCCTAGGGTTCTTCGAGAGACAGCTGATATCCTTCTGATGACTTTCTCTTTATGCTTAAGTCAGCATGAGAGGGTTTTGTTTCCTGAAAACAAAAGGTCTCTGAGACAGTATTTCTCACCTTAGCCAGTCACCCAACTGGGTGATGCCATCACCATTGCCACTAGCAGTCACAATAGAAACCACTCCCCCTGAATGTAGAGAGTTAATAACCAGCTGTCCATGGAGAACAGATCCAAATGCCAGAAGCACATCATGCTAGCTTGTAGTAGTATCCTTAGCCCGTGATGTGCTGGTAAATACTTAAGAACCAGCTCTCCTGGGGAAAAAAAAAATCCCTAGTCTGAAGCATTTGCCAATTTCTGTAGTGTAAATACTCCCACCATTGCCATTTCCAACATGAGATTACTGAATGTGAAGTTTGAAAGAGATATTCACAATAGGCTTTTAAAAGTCAGAACAAACAGTTATCTAGCCTACGTTTTCTGATTTATAAGTACTTCCTGACTGCCTTTTATTACTTGATTCTTGTTATCTTACTCTTGTTTTAATGGTTTAAGTTTTATTAGCTCTGTGTCTCTTATTCTGAACCAATTTAAACCTCTTTTGGAGAGGGCATAGTAAAATCGTTTTAAAAATACAGCCTCTCTGAGACCTGTAGTTTCATGCTGTCTCAAACACTAAGAGAATAACAATAATAATACCACACACTCGTATAGCAACTACAGTTTCTAAATTACCTCAACGGCATGCAATGGCAGCAAGAACATGGGCATTGCCATAGACTGACCGCTTTGAGTTTCTGCGTAAAAGATGCATTTGGTAAATGTTAGATTTCCTTTCACATTCACTCACTCATTTATTCCAACCATCCCTCCTCGCCAAGAGTTTGTCATGTACATGACAACCAAAATGAGTGAAGACTCCTGAACAAAAGTCGCAATTTTCCAGGGCAGTGCAAACCTTACTCCAGCTTTGGGAAAGGTCGAGTGTTCCATACCAGAGATCAGAAAGAAAGTTGGAGAAAAAAATGCCTTGTTCCTTGTGTTCAACTTTGAAATGAGCTATTGTCATCTTTGGTTTTGCTTGTAAAACACAAATGAGAGAAGAACTCACTAGACACCATTTCGCTCACTAGACTTCCAAAGTACATCACCCTCCAGACAGCGGGAGAAAGAGATGCCTCTCGCTGGTTTGTAGTAGGGGTATCTACGTGGTTCCCCTGTTAGATTTCCACTTCAGCTCAAACCATTTCCAGTTTTGCCTTTCCAGTGATTTGATAACAAGCCTCAGAGAAACTGAATCAACTCAGTCAACCTTTCCTTGGACTCCCCTCACTCCCACTGTCCCCCACCCTGGTTTGTAAGAAACCCAAAGGTCCCCAAGTCCCACTAGCCTTTGAGAGGAGAACCAAGGAGGTGACTTGAGTAAATGGTTCCTCAAACCCTACCTAGAGAGCCTTCAAATCTAGAGTAAGACTCCATCCTAGAGTTTCTTTAGCAAGGTCTGTGTTTCGGATGAGGCTTTTCAAAGATCTTAGTAACAGATATTTCTAAGTGAAATCTCACACAAAAGTCCTACAACAGATTAAAAGCATAACTGATCATCTACGGCTTTTCCAGTCTTTATTTTACAGATCTCAAGAAAATTTTAAATTGGAACTGGTTGAATTGCAATGAGGGTCCCCAGAGACCCCTCCAGTCTTGAGCCCTGGCATCTCACTTGTTGAGAAGGCCTTACAACATCTCTGGGAAACCCTAGGGTTCCTCGGGGCATAGTTTGAAAGCCATTGCATTAGGAAGATCTCTCTGCCTGTGTGCAGGAGCAAAGTGGCTTGAGAGCTGGGGGCAAGAAAATCAGTTAGGAGGTTCCTGCGATTGCTCAAATGAGAGCTATGAAGACCTGAATTGGCCTAGGAGACACTTCCAACATAAAGTTACTAGGATGGGCAATTGATCGGATGTGAAAGTCAGGAGAAAGGACAAAGATATCTCTGATTTTTCAACCTTATTTGTGAAAATTAGGGTGCCATTAGAAGAAACGGCTCTCAGAAAAAGAAGAAAATAATCAAAATGGTTTGGGGCATGCCATATACTTTGTTTGGAATAGTTTAGCTTCTCTCTTTGAAGCTTCTAGGGAGGACTTACCTATCCCAGAGAGAGGAAGTGACTTGTCCGTAGGTTCCCACAGAAAATGAGGAGTAAGCACAGACCCTATTGTGCATCAAGGGCAAACACCCGTAAGACATAAAGCGCAAAAATATGAGCCAGTTGCAAGGGAATAGGACCCCAGTCTGTGAGGTCTACTTACCCCAAAGTCATAGACAAATGGTCAAGATCATCCTTCCAAAAAAAAATTTGTTTTCTCTTTCCAGGCTCAGCCCTTCTGAGGACATGGGCTGGCAGCACTGCTATCAGTCGGAATGCTGTCAGATCAGATAGTCAACAAATGTTTACTGAGGGCCTACCATATTGGGGTTAGCTTAGAGAGGTGAAATGACTGGCTCCCCTTAGGACTCAACCAGCTTAAGCACACAGATGGGGTCACTGAGCCCACTGTTTGTTCTCCAAAGTTCATTTGTTTATCTCAGAGTGATCCGAGTAGCTTCCTGCCATTATGACCAGGGACTTTGTGCTCCATGACCCAGGCTGGATGCACTTGGCTGTCATAGTTAGAAAGCTGTCATGGAAAGATCTTCCAGTGCCAATCTTCTTTCTCCCTCTATTTGCCACTGGATCACCAGCGAAGGCAGATGGTGCACTGCAAACACATCCATAAACCAGGCAAATGTGAACCATGTTGATAATGGAAATGCAACACTGGGCACACTAGCCCATGGGACTGATGACTGCAGAGGGACCACTGGGTGGGAATGAAAGGCAAACTTCAGCTCAACACAGGAAGAGCGTCCTTATCCGTGTGTCCTGCAGAGTCAGCCTCCTCCACTAGTTACAAGCGATGAAAACTCTCTGTGCCTCAGTTTCCACATCTTTAAAAGAAAACGATGCTTTAATACCTCCTAAGTTGGATATAAGCGTAAAAAGAGATACGCCACATAGAGATTTTAGCATAGTGACTGCCACATAGTAAGCACCCAATAAATGTTGACTTTCTATGAAGGAGTTGGCTGCTCCAGGGGTAAGAGGTGCACAATCATGAATTTTCACTCAGAATTTGGACACCTTTGTCAATAACGTTGCAGAGGAGATTTCAGCCTGGATGGGGCATGGACTCTATTTGCTTACTCAAAAGCCACTTTTGCTGCTGAGACTCTGAAATATGGACTCTAGCTACATTGTTTCTTCATGGACGTCTGCATCACCCCGTGATCACTCAGCAAACGTTCATGGGACACCTACTGTGTCCAAAGCAACGGGGACTAAGTGTCAACAGGGGGGACTTTTAACTGCAAAGACAGGGTAGGCTTCCTTACACACAGCCACTGTGGCCGTGGTTCTAACGACCCCGGGAGGGGGTCACACAACAGGCTACATGCACTAATCAAACGAGGACTTGTTTTCTATTTCTGCCTTCAGGATTATCTAAGGGATTGGCAGGTCTTTAAATCGCTCCAAGCTGCTTGACCACAACGCCAGACCTGCTACTGAAAACACCCTGCCAAGCGTGATGCTGTTTATCAAAACAAGGTTTAAAAAAATCTTTTCTTTCAATTTCCACTCTATTTCCTAATCAAGAAATACATAATCCCGGGAGGAAATCAACTCTCCTTTCTCTCTCTATCTCTTTCTGCCTCTCTCTTTCTCCCCTCTGTCTCCCTTGGTCTCCTTCCCTCCCTCCCTCCTGTCCCTCTCCCTCGAGCCCCTCCAGCTTTTATCATTTTAAGCTCTATGCATGCCATTCTTCAGGGGATTAAAGTCAAATTTAGACTTCTGCGATTGTGATTACCTACCCCTTGGCTTATGAGATGCATTTGCCTGCATTTGTAATGCATCAATAACTTCCACTCTCCTCCACTTGTAAACAATGCATTATATTAAATAGCCTGTGTCTAGCCTTGTATTGAAACAGACGATAAATTAGGACTTCCAGTTCTTGGTTTTTACTGATTCCTAAACCTGCCAGTTACACGCTTGTCCGCCCCACTGAACATTCCCTCTAAAACGGAGAATGCACAAAGCCCTTGTTCATCGTTCTCCTGTCTCCATCACTGCTGCCGGCTGTCAGTTTCACACCACCAACCAGATTGTAATTGGCAGGGTGAGGTGCAGAAATAGGGAATGGTTTGAATACGTGGTTCTCACCACACAGACACACACACAAACACACAGTCTTCCTGGCTGACGATATTCTGCAAATTTAGGGACTTGATATGTGAAGCTGCTAATCAGAACCCACAAGGGCTGCCCTCATTTGTTAGCCCACGGGTTGGATGCAGAGAAAGGAAACAATGCAATCAACACCTAGTGCTGTCCTAATCCAGCGCGGGGCCTGCCAGGCCCTGGATGGATGTTGCTTTGGGAATGGGCCCTGCTGGGAGCCAGCCCTTGTGCTTTGTGGGGCAGCTCCCCTGCGATCTGAGATCTGCAAGCTTCTCAAGTCACAATCGTCCTGCTCAGCCTTGAGTGAGGTCCTGGAGCAAGAAGCAGAATCTAGCTCACAGAACGTTGGATAGTTTTTATGGACCTTTTCCTTCCAGGAAATGAAAACTCATATCAGTCTCCCTACGCTGTGTATTCCAACATCTACCATTCTTATACAAATTCAAACCCAGCTGAATCAGGTCACTGAGAGCAGTTCCTCAACCTCAGCAAGAGTGATATTTTAAACCAATAATTTTTTGCTGTGGGGGCTCTCCTGTGCGTTGTAGGATGTTTAACAGCACCTCCGGCCTCTACTTATTAGATGCCGGTAGCAATACGCCCTGACTCGAGACCGTCAAAAACGTCTCCAGACATTGCCCAATGGTCCCTGCAGGGCTAAATCGCCCTGGATTGAGAACCTCAATAACTTAAAGTTGTGTTTGGTCCCAATGTCTGCCTATAGTTACAGACTTTCCGACCTCATAACAACCAGAGAGTTCATCTACTCCCCTGCTTCTCAAAGTGTGGTCCCCAGACTAGCAGCAGCAGCATCACCTAGAAACTTGTTAGAAATGCAATTTATGGAGCCCATCCCACACAGACTGGTCAGGAACTCTGGGGGTGGGGCCCTGCAATCTGTTTTAATACATCTCCTAGGTGATTCTGACCAAAGCTAAAGTTTGAGAACTACCCTGCTATTCCTATATCACCTTCTTCTACAGATAGAAAAACCAAGAACCAGAGAGGCAAAGTGACTTCCCCAATGCCACACAGTGACTTTAGACCCAGATCTTCTACTGCCCAGACCAGAGCACTTGCCGCTGAATTACTCTCGCTTACACCCGCCTGGGTCATTTCCCCATCTCAGTCTTCAGCCTGCTGCTTGCTCCACCTCCTAATGGATCCCTCTTACCACTTCTCTGAATTGCGCTATTCTTTGTGCTTGTGTTCCTGATCCTTTACCTTATTTGAATACTGTTTACTAATTAAGCTGAGATTGAGTTTAACCATCTTTCTGTTTGTACTCCCTTCCTGCTAGCAGTGGGGTGTGTGGCAGTGCGTATGGTGTGAGTGTGGGTCTGTGTAGGTTTCTGGGTGATCTCTGTATTTGTGTCTACCTGTGTGCATCTCTATGAACATGGCTGTGTTCCAGCCTAAGCATGTGTGTGCGTGTGGCAGGCACAAGAGGAGAGAGGCTGAGGTTGTCAGAGAGGAGCCGTGCTCCTGCTCTCTCCAGCCCACATCTCTGAATGCAGGATCAGTAACCTGTGACAGCCTCTGGCAGCGTGTCCCTCAGTTTGAGGGCCAGTGGCAGGCGTGAATTTTATAAGGCAGATTTTGGCAGGCAGAAACTGACATGTTCCTTCTTTCAGAGAGGATGATGATGAAAATTCATCTCTTGGGGCTTTCCAGAAAACACACGTGTTAATCCAGGGTCAACAGACTATTTTTGACTAAAATGTAAACAGCCTTTGTGATTTTTTTTCCCCCATAGAACTGATCAATTGTTAGAATACAGTTATTTTCACACCGGAAGGACAAAGCCTCTAACCCCTAGTCTTGTGTGAACTTTAATAGTTTAAAAACAAATAGCAGGGACTGACCCCATGGCCAAGTGGTTAAATTCACGTGCTGGGCTTGGGCAGCCCAGGGTTTTGTTGGTTCAGATCACGGGGGCGGACATGGCACTGCTCGTCAGGCCATGCTGAGGCGGCATCCCATATAGCACAACCAGCGGCACTCATAACTAGAACATACAACTATGTACTGGGGGGCTTTGGGGAGAAGAAGAAGAAGAAAAAAGAAGATTGGCAACAGATGTTAGCTCAGGTGCCAATCTTTAAAAATAAATAAATAAACAGCAGATTTGCTAGCTCAGAAAAAGCTACGAACAACTGTCTGATTTAAATCCTGATTTTAGTCAAGTGTAGACGTATTGGGGTTGCTGTAGAAATGCGATATTTAGGAGACAGAAAGATCCAGGCTGCAAATTCACAGTGGAGTTTGGGCAAGAACCCAGGAGCCCCGACTTTGATCAACACAGTTATATTCTGACAAGGATTCTCCCCTTGGCCAAACTTTAGTTGGGCTCCTCTGAACCCTCTTCTTGACTAGGCCTGATCTTGGGCTTCCATTTCTGTCCTTGAAGAGTCCAGTTTTAGCAAGAATCCTACTAAATCGGTTTAGAGCAACACTCTACCCTCAGTATCTGGTCAAATCTCCTCGTCTGCCACCATCCCCCAGGTGATGTCAGATCACCCTGGCCTGCCTTCAGTAAGAATCCTGTAGAGTTGGTATATCAAGAATCCAGCAATTCCTGATGTTTCCTCTTGGTTATTTTCCATCCACTAACCCCCACTTGCTCTTTGGTTATAAAACCCCACTCTCCCTTGTAGCGTTCAGAGTTGAGCCCAATCTCGCTCTCCTACTGCAAAACCCCATTATAGTCACCCCTTTGAATAAAGACTTCCTTACTACTTCTAACAAGTGTCATGAATACTTTTTTCTTTAGCAGTTCACACGTCAGCCAAGATTTATCCACTTGGAATGGTAAAACAGACTCTTCCATGACAGACCGTGAGGGGTGGGGGGAAGACCACTCCTTGGACTTGGGTTCTGGTGGCAGCTGTGAAAAGCTAGGCTGCAGAGGCAAGATGAGCGCATCAGGCCATCCTTCCCCACCCAGGACTTGAGATTTCTCTGAGCTCCTAAAAATGGGAAGATTCCATTCCCAGGAAATGGTTACTCACCAGATCTGTGGGGAGAAGCCTGAGATGAAATGAGTCAAACCTGGGAACCTAAATATAGGATTGGACCATATGAAACTGCCTTTTTATAGTCAAAAATGGTAAAATGTTGGCAAGCTCACATGGGTCAACCCAATATATTCATGGATCTCTCCATCCCTGTCTTGTGAATATCTACTACATCCATAGGACTCTAGACGCTACCGGGCAGAGGTGAGGGAGAAGAGATAGAAGGCTTCAAAGAGCTCACAACCAAATTCAAGACTCAGAAAATTAGAGTCTTGACTTATTCCTGAGTCAGAAAAATCATAATGCAGATCTGCATTTCTCCTACAGCTGCCTGTCTTTACGGGGAGGATTCCTTAACACCAGAAATTATTTCTTGATTTAAAAAAACATAGGGAACTGTGGTCTCTGGTGATAATCAGCACTTATAAGTATGCTTGTTTATTTTAAAATCATTTCTATTTCTCGCAGGTGAAAAGCAGCTATAAGAAAAACAATTTCCTGAGGGCCACTCAACAAAGAACTGCCAAACTTGACCTCCTGCAGGACGAGGCAAAACCAGTGAGTAGAAATCTAGAGTCAGGCAACACGGAGTGTCTGGGAGCTGGTGGCCATCCGCAAGCTGTTTGCTACCCTTTCATGAAAAGTAGGTACAGAAATTGAAAGTGATCATTTAAAAACGCTTATAGCAATTTGACATAGTAATTTTATTTCTGTTGACTCTAACAATAAAAAATTGGAGTTTGAATTTTGTTTGTTTTGTTGTTTCATTTTTCTAGTTATTCAATGTTATCTTTTACAAAATTATCAGCCCACAATGGATTGGAAATTCCTTAAAAAAATCCTTCGCCACAGATATCTGAGAAGCACTGATCTACAGGAAGGTAGACATCAGCTTTATGTAAATAACAATATTGTCATAATATTTATTATGTATGGGGTCCTATTATAAAGGTTTGCAACAAAAACTCATTTCTCAGGTTCTCACAACAACCCTGTAAGGAAGGAAGCATTACTCCTCCAATTTCACAGATGAAGAAACCAAGGCAGAGAGAAGATAAATTACTTTCCCAGTATTGCACAATTGCTATGAGACAAGTGAGATGAGAATCCAGGAAGTTTGGCTCTTGAGTGCATGCTAATAACCTCTATCATGAGACTGTACAATAAAATATGAAATATCTTGATTCATATGTGAGTGGTAACATATAAAGAAAATCAAGGAATGATTAACACCACAACTCCAGAAAGAAAGCGCCTCTGGGAGGAAGGAATGCTGGGAATGTAACCAAAGAGGACACAGGCCAAGCTTTAAGAGTCTGATCATGTTTTATGCCTTAACCTGGTGAGGGATATGCATGAGTGTTCATTCTACTATTCTTCTTCAACTTCACACATTTTACACACTCTTTTATGCGCATGATACATTTCACAGTTTTTTTGAAAAAATTTTTAAGGAGTAACTGGAGCTATCCACCACTGGCGCCCAGAGTCTCTGGAGAGGGTGAGCGCCCCCCAATGGAGCAGACAAGTACAGCCGTTCTGCTCAGTCAGGGACATGGCAGGTGGGAGGTCAGAGAAGGACCTCAAAGTTTCCTTCCATTACTCAGTCGAAGATTGTTCTTTAAGTCGCATTCTAGAACTCACAGGAAAGAATGAGACCATATTACCTGAGAATTTTAACCAACACATTTATAAACTGATGCAGAATTAACATTTAAGTCTGATGGAAATGTCACACTTGAGAAAACATACAAGAGCACAATTTACAGTGATAGAGTATTGAGGAACTTCTTGATATACTCCAAGAGCTTTCACTGTACGTGTTTCATACATTAATACTGATGTGGATAAAGGGGGCCCACTTCAGTAAACAGGTGAAGCTACTTGCCTCACAAGAGACTGAGGTGAAATGTGTGTTTGCTACACAAGAACTCTTCTTGATGTGTAGAAGGCTGATGTTGCTAAGGAAAGTCTGGATTTGGAAGATTCAAACCATTTTTAGGTGTCCCGACAATAGCCACACAAGATGAAGACAGAGATGCCTACTTGCCAAGAAAGCTGGGTTGCTGTGCCAGGCAATTCAACAAGCATGTGACTGAGTGGCTGCAGACTCCTGGGTCCCACAGCAAACCAACTGAATAGGAACCTCATGAGAGTAGAGCCCAGAAAGCTGCATTTTTACAAACCACTTCTTCCACCCCATGGTTCTAACTCAGGATACTCCTGGGACCATTAAAGATACACCAGGTGAATTAAGATCAACTGTTTTAGAATCACACAACCTAGGCTATATCTCATTTCTGCCATTTCCTAGTTGTATGGCCTTGAGGAATTTATTTAACTTCACTGAGCCTCAATAGTCCCATCTGTAAAACTGGATGTGAATGTTACTTACCTCTCAGAGTTACAGGGAAGATTTACTTAGAGATTGTATATAAAGTTCCTGGCATATAAGAAGCACTCAAAAATTTTAGCTGGATTTATTTACTATCACTTGTAAGTATCCATAATACACAAAACTATGTGGGAAGGAGGTAGAGGGAAGAATACAAAAATGAACAAAATAGCCCCCTACCTTCAAGGAAATTCTATCCATTGGGGTTGCATTTAAAGCTTTCCTATAAACTTACCAGGAAAAAAAATTCTCAGCTTTTTTTCTAAGATTATCAAGGTATTACCAGCCTGAGTCAAAACTGCTTTAAAACTCTTGATCTTATTCAGGAGACACCTTCATACGTTGGAGGTGGGAAATCTGCTAGGAACATGTATGACCTTCCTCTGAACCAGGCTAGGCATTGTGAGTGACTTTAAATTTCCAATTGTTGATAAAAATTTGCCAGCCTCTGCCCTGTCCTTCACACTGAGCCCTTGAAGCAGTGGGTTTGATGCTGGGAAGCATCACAGCCTTGGGAAACATATAACGGTGCTCTTGGTCACTGCTTAGGGGTCTCCTTCAAATCCCCCTTTATGAGATAGTGGCTCCCAGGACCCTGCTGATCTGTATCTGCCAAGTGAGGAGAGAACAGGGGGAAGGGAGACCTTCCCAGACCAGGCCCCTACAAAACCCATCCCCTCTGAAGGGAAAATGGGCCCCTGCTGAAAGCACCTCTGATTCTGCAAGGTTCTGTGGGAACGTTTTATAAGTACTATTGTCAAGTCTCTGTGCCAAGGGAGGACTATCATTAGCAGCTTTATTTCAAAACTGTAGCTAATTCATAAGTCACATCTTGTGGCTCTAAGACTGCACAATGCTTCAAAGAAATTACTCCATCCAAACTGACCCAGGGAAAGCTAAAAAGTTGTGCCTCTGCCCTCACCTGAACTCTTCCTCATACCTGTGTCTGTTCTAGAAATAAGCAGTGAACACCTCTGGGGTTGGTGTAAAGCAACTCGAAGCTCATTTTCCCTCTCTCTGATTCAAACTTGATTGGAGTTGATAAGCAAGGGTTTTAATTCAAAAAACCTCTTAGTGAAGTTATAGACTGCGTAGAAGCATAACTATAAATGAAAGCTAGTGAATAAGTTGAAATCAGAACTTTATCACGTTTGCTAATTATGTCAAGAAGAAATTTAAACCAAGAGTTTCCAAGGAGGAACAATGGCTGGATAATCTATCATCAGATAAGTAGCAAGTCTTTATTAAGAAAGAGCTGCAATTGCTTGTTATGATGCTTAACTTGATACAGTGATTTTCAGTAGTAGTTCTTTAAAATGTTGACACCAGAACCTACCCCAAACCAATTAAATCAGAATTCCTGGGGGTTGGGCCAGGCATGAGTATTTTTTAAAAGATTCCCAAATGGTTCTAATGGGCAGCTTGGATTAAGACCTACTGTCTTCGTTAACAGAGCTCAATTACCTGAAGAGGTAAGTGCTTTTTTTTTGAAACAGTTTGACTTTTTCCCTTGAGCACCAGACAAATCATGTTGATTAATTAACATTTTCCAAACAACAGCAATGAATTAACTGTTGCTAATGTTCAGGCCATGGAATTAGACATGACTCCCAGGCATCAGACTCATCTCCCCAGACAGAAGGTTGAACATGGTTTCCGAGAACAAGCGCTTAGCAGACAACAACCAGAGGTGAGTTGACCTCGGCTGAGCAAGTACCATGTAGGGAGTAAAAAGACAGAACTATGAGCTCATTTCTGTGTGCACTCAAGTATTTATTAAGTTCACCAGGCACTGTGCTAGGGGCTAGAGAGTCTGAAATTGAGAGAATATGACCAATATCTCCACAGGAACTGACAGTCTAATGGGGAGAAAGAAATGTACACAAAACTTTCCAGCCACGCAATATGTAATTCAAGTACACAGCAGGTACTTGGGGAACCCAAGGAGGAAGCCCAGAGGCCTCAAGATGACAGGCAAGGATTCCTGGAGAAGGTAACTATGAGCTGAATCTAGAAGGGCTGGAGGAAGTCTGCTGGGTCAACGGAGTCTATAACCTGTGCCAAGGTGAGGAGAGCATGAGCAGTTCTGGGAACAACACAAGAGACAGATTAAGCCGAAAATGTAGTCAGGGAGCTGATTATAAAGACCCTGGTATGCCATCTAAGGATTTTGGATTTTACGTTGAGAGTGATGAGGATTATTGATGGATCTTGAGTAGGAAAGTGACATGATCAGATTCACATTTAACATGATCACTCTAGCACTCATAAGCGATCACCTTATCACTTATAGAGCCTTGCTACTCAAAGCGCTGTCCACAGACCAGCATCATCAGCATCACACGGGAGCTTGTTAGAAATAGAAAAAAATCCCAGGCCCCATCCCAAACATACTAAATTAGAATCTGCATTTTAACAAGCTCCCCAGATGATTCACATGCACATCAAAGCTTGAGATGCACAGTTAAAGAGAAGAAATTTTCATGAGAAAAAGAAGCAAGATTTTAGGAAGACCGGTTAGGAAGCTATTTGTTCCTAATTTGTTAAACTATTCCTTTAAACAGCTCTTTAACAACCACATATAGACATACCCCTGCATAGCTGTCCTCAAAAACATCCAATTGATAAGTAAAACACCCAAACAACACTTCTATAGACAAGATGAATTTTCTCCTCAAGTGACCTTTATTCTCCACCAGATTAGCGAGAATTCTATAGACACCACTACTACATGAAAACCACAGGACATTTGCACTGGAATATGCAATGGTATCTGTTGTGGAATTTCAGATACAGTTTCAGCAGAGGGGAGGAGAGGTCCCCTTGTCTAGTTCTGATGATGGATACAGGCCATAAGATCCTAGTCTTTCTCTCTCTGTTATCTCAAAGACCACATATGGGGTTAACACTACCTTGGTAGTGGGGACCCAGACTAACATCAATTGTGAGCTTTACAATCGTTAATTGGGTGTGCTGAGAGACACATAGAGAGAGACAGAGTCATAGAAGATAGAGAGATAGAAAAAGAAAGATGGAAGAGGCCATGTGTCTTGGGGTGGTTTTTGGTGGAGATAATTTCCTCTCTTTGATCATGGGCAATAGTGATGATGGGACCAAGATGGGGCTACCCTGAGGCACTCCTTTTCATCAGAAAATAGCCTTCCTACATGCCACAACTAGAAGGACTCACAACTAAAATATACAACTATGTACTGGGGAGATTTGGGGAGAAAAACCAGGAAGAAAAAAGAAGATTGGCAACAGTTGCTAGCTCAGGTGCCAATCTTTAAAAAAAAAAAAAAAAGCCTTCCTACAGAAGTGAATCTTGAAGAATTTGGAAGAAGGAGTGTGACCTACTAGGTAAGAAGTAGGGGGTTTAAAAAGACAAACAAACAATTAGTCTATAAATAAACACAAGTGTGCCTCATCTTTAACAATCAGCATGTTATTGAAAAGGGTGTACAAATTGGACCAGAGTTAAATTAAACCTATTTTAAGCCCATTCTTGGAATTTGCTATTTAAAGGAATCCTTTGTAAAGTGGATAATCACCCACTAATGAAGCTTTTGTTAAATCTGGAGTTCTACAAAGCTGAAGTTCCCAAACAGACCGTGATTAGAAGATCACCCCACAGATATTTACAGAGTACAATTTGTCTGGGTTCCAGAGAACCAAGCTCTGTAAAGAGAGACCAGTGGTTAGGTAACCCACCCTCAAAAGAAAATAGAGTGCTGTCTTTCAGGAAAGTGAGTATGTAAATAGACAAAGGAACACAGAACTTGGTTACGAGAAGAGAATCTAAGACCCAGGGGTCAAGCAAAGCAGGTAGAGGACTGGTAAGAAGTGAGCAGATGGATTAGTAGACAGCACATCAGACTTAGACAGAAGAAAGGGGAGTGACCACAAAAATCTGGAGATTGTACTTAAATCATGATTAAATCCTTCTTTACTCATCTCAGGATGTCTAGTGCTACTATCCAGAATGTTTTGAAATAGTGTTAATTCAATTACCTGAGAGGTATCTGTAAGTTTTTAACCAGCTAGAGAGACATTCTGGTTGGGAGCAATGTAATATACAAGTAATTTACTGTTAATCGAGTAATCTTGCATATCTTGACTCTAAATTCCAAAAGAAGACATCCTTCTATGCTGGACTTCTTGGAATGCTTTCACAGAAAAGATGGAGCTTGAGTGAGAAATAGAAAGATGGGAAAAATTTGGTAATTTGAAAAGAGAGGTAAGAAAAGGCAACCAGAGTTAAATCTAGACGTACAGCTATTTAAGATTCTCTCTTTCAATTTTCAAGCACAAGTCATGGGCTCTCAAATAAAAAGATATACCCAGATATAAGCACCATATGGGACTCCAAGAAAGAGCGATAAGGACCAAGCACCTTCCACTTCCCAATAGCCATATAGGATCGTCACATCCTCCTTAGCATCTCATACTTTGCATCAGGTAGACTGCTCCCTTCCTACAGCCCCGTGCTGAATGAGAAGTAGGTTGGAAGATACAGAAACACCAGTCCAGTGAATCAAAAGAGAATGCAATGGATGAAAAAAAATCCAAGAGATGAGCCAGTGAAAAGGTCAGAAAGGGGGTAAGTAGAGTCAAAAGAAGCTCCATTTAGATTTCAACCAAGATCAGTACCAGCTATTTCTCAAAAGCTTTTAAGACTTCATGTAACTTAGCAACTGACCTATGTTTGTTTTTTGTTTTGTTTTTATCCACATCAGTTTCTCTGTAGTTACTATCAGTAAAAAATGCTTAGGACTGTGTGTTTACTGAGGGATGGGAGGCAAGCAATAAAAAGTTTGTGCTATGCCCTGTTTGGCAAGGTTGTGACAAGACGGGACAACAAAAAAGATGAGCAAAAGGTCCAATCCTTGGGGTCCTCAGAAAAATCAAAGCCTGAAGGCTGTCCCTGGAATCCAGACTTGCTCTCAGGAGAGTGTGGCCCAGAAGAAGACCCGTGGTGGGACATTACCTTGAGATCTTTCAGGATTTTATTCCTTATCTATCTGAAAATCAGAACCAAGACAGGTGATTAGTCTTCATAGACCACATTGTCGTATCCCATGTTGAACCAAACAGGCTGAAAAATAATTCAGGCTCTCTTACAGTTGACTCGGGGACCCGCACAAGAACCCTAGCCCTCCATTCCCACCAGATTCTGGTTCTCTCTTCCTGGTGAAGAATACTTGAAAATTCCATGGCCAGTGCGCTCTCCCAGTTGTCCACACACACCCTGCCTGTCTTCTTGCTGCTGCCATGCTGTGGCAATTGCAGGGACAGCTCCCAGGTTCCTCAATAGCTAGGCAGTGTAATGCGCATATCAGCACCACAGTGGCGGACAGCTCATAGCAGGGACTTGTGTGGAACTTGTCTGAAATGTGTTCAACACTCTCAGTAATGTAAAGAAAGCAAACTTCCTAGTTGCACGCTTAGCTGCCCCTTTCACTCAGCCCTGAGACACAGCCAAGAAGTTCTGTGAACTTCTTTTGGCTCAAGAAGGGCTCTCACATCTCCCCCCAGGAGGTCCATATAGCTTTTCATTTCAGAGAGTTGGGCACTTGGAAGTAAGCTGTTATTTGTACTGGTTTGGAGCTCAGTGATGCCACCAGGAATTCCCGGTCTTTCTCTCTTCACATTCTGTCATCCTTAGCTCATTGGTTTTTTGTCATCTAACAGTCTCAGAATGGGTGCCCTTGCTCCAGGTATCACATCTGCATTCAAGAAAGACAGAAAGGAGATGGGAAGTTACTCCAACAACAGCTGTCCATTTTATTAGGAAAACAAGGGCTTTCCCTAAAGCATTCAGTGATACCCTTTTAGATCTCATTTGCCAGTACTGTCAGATGACCACTTCTAGCTGCAAAAGATGCTAAGAGACTGAGCATTTAGTTTTCCCACCCTTTGTAGTTAAAGGGGACAAGGCAGAAGGGAATTAGCATAATCAGCTAACATGTCTGTCATAAGCAAAAACATAGTCACTGCGAGGCTACTTCATCTATAAAATTGAATAATTCTAGACCTATTTCACAGAGATGATATGAAACTACATGGCATGGTTCCCATAGGACACAAGATACATAGGTACATGAGGTCCCAGGACAAGCACTGGATATTCTGTAGTCATTACAGAGGGTACACAAGCAAAACTCTGGGTTACAATGTGATGCTAAAGTCTATAAAGAATTTTTCAGGCAATAAAGGTACACATCAATATAAAAGTAAGAGAAAGCTTGAATCTTCATGACCTCGGAGTACAAAACAATTTCTTTTTTAAAAGGCTGATAAATTTGACTACATTAAAATTAAAATTATCCCTAATTTACAGAAAAACTGGAGCTCAGAGAGGTTAAGTAACTTGCCCAAGATTACACAGTTAGCAATATTCATGACAATAACAACTACCATATACGGAAAACCTAGTATGTACATACACTACATTTAACCTCACAACAACCCTGCAAGATAGGTATTATTATCCCTACTAAGCTAATCCTACTGGTAGGTCTGGAGAGCTCGTATGGGAACCCAGGCTTATCTGATTCCAAACCTCTTCTTTTTCCCTCCTAGTGTGGTATGTACTACCATCCACAGATGGGACCCAAGGACTGATCAAAAAGAACCTTTAAGCAGACCAGTTCTGGGACCTATACTTTAAATAAATCAATCAAACTACTTCAGATCAGCTGAGGGGAGAAGGTTATTCAGCATTAACTAGCATAAACTATCAAGAGGCAAAAACTTTGACATACCCTTGCCCCACAACCTGCAGACAAACAAGCTGGGCTCTCGATGCTGGAGTCCATCCACCCACCACCAATTCCTGGCCAACTGCCCAGATGTCCTATGGTTTCTTCTCACCTCTTCAGGAAGAATCTTTCTTCTCAAAAGACACTCATGTAGCCAATCTGTTGTAGCACCTGATACCACATTTGAGTGGTCTTGAAAAGTGGTCTTATCTCTGGGAGATGTTATTTATGCTCATCATTTACTAGAAATGAATTTAACTCACTCCCTTTTTAATAAACAGTCAAGTAAGAACAAAAGGAAATGGAACCTCACATGGGTTACGTATTTTGTAGGGAAGTGGGAAGCTAAATCAGGTAAAATGGAACAACCACTGGACAGAGAGTCTGGAGCCCTGGGTTCTGATTGCAGCTGAGCTTCTCCATTGATTGGTTGACTGGGTAAGTTTTCACCTGCGTGAGCTTAAGGGTGTCTTACAACTCAAGCCTCGGAGAGGCAGGAGGCAGGTCTGAAAAGGCAGCTTTGTGAAA
Source organism: Equus quagga (assembly GCF_021613505.1). NCBI lineage: Eukaryota > Metazoa > Chordata > Mammalia > Perissodactyla > Equidae > Equus > Equus quagga. The sequence continues at coordinate 62,469,815 of NC_060269.1, forward strand.
GAGGCATCTGGATCTTGCTTAGCCACTAGGTATTATAAGATCCTGGAGTGAAAATTAGGGCCAATATTTTGGGGGCAGCCAATTAAGGGTAGAGGTAGGTGGGTGGAGATGTAAGGCAGGGAGCAGCTATCAACACTTACAAAGAAATCCAGGAAAACTACATCCACCCCGGAGTTCCCAGTGAGGGGGAAATGACTGTCCCTGTCTTTGCAGACTTCCAGCCCCTTGCTGCCCTTCCATGCAGTGATATAAGTGGCCATGGTTCCCTTTCCTAGATAAAAAGAGTTCTTAACTGAGAACCGTTTCTGAACAGCCTGTTTGCTGGTATGTCAAATAGAATAAAGCTTCTTTATTCAGTCAAGAAATTGAATGCAGCATCAACTTTATGCTAGGCACTGGGGAAGCTACAGAGAAGCCTAGAAGAGATGTACATAGAAGTAAACTTTTGCTGAGCTCCAACTTTGCGTCAAGCCCAATGCTAGGAGCTTTGCACCCAGTATCTCATTAGATTTTGGAGGTAACTGTCACAAAGTGAAAAGGAATAAACTGCCATGAGAAATTCAGATAAGAATGATGATAATAATATTCATAACATCTAACATATCTTGGGTGTACTGTGTCCCAGGTACTGTTCTAAGTATTTTGCATGTATTACCTCATTGAGATAATGTGCCATGAGGAAGTCTCTCAATTTTGCCCCTCCCAGCCTTAATTTTCTCCTAATGATCCTAGCTTCTATTTCCTGAGTGTCCTTCCTGCTGTGTGGGGCCTCTGAGCCTGTCTTCGGTCTCAGTCCATAAAGTGATTCTGGAAAAGAGAAGAGGTTGGTTTCTATAAGCTGAGAGCCCCCCGGGTGGCCTTGACCCAAATGGAGGCGTCTAGGGAGAAGAGAAGGAAAGAACAGTTCCCCCAGAGAATGGGTACATTATGGAAGGGGCATCCCTTAGGAAGGGATCTGTCACTTACGACATTTAAAATGGAGCTGGGAAAAGTCAGAGGACGGAGACTAACAGAAAGGAGCTCCCTGACTAATGCCCAGAAAAATGAAACTGGATGAGCTCTTTCCAGTGCCCTTCTCTCTGACTCCCCAGCTTCCACCCTACAGACTCAGAGGCCCCTCCCAGGAACCGGGTGGTGAGCTCAGTATTGCTCAGCACAAGGACTCCAAGTCTCAAGCCCAATTAGACTCTCCATTTGTTGCTTGACCCTTGTCCTCTTAAGTAGTGTCTACACAACCTCAAAATATCTTATCAATTGAATCAGAAAATTCAGCCAGTCATTTACCTAAAGTCTGGGCTCCAAATCTTTGGATCGGTTTGAAAGGATACTTTTATTGGATTGATTAAATTGGCCAGATGTTTTCCCTTCATTTTGGCATGGCCTCAGGTCCGTATCTGGTTACAGCACTAGGGTCTGAGGGGAGGATTGAACGGGGAGCAAATGTGCATTTTTTAAACCCAAGGTTCTGCTTACTGCACTTTGCTTGAATAAATTAGAGTGAGTGCACTAGGTTTCTGTGAACCAAATCTATAGAAAGAGCCTCCTCCCTGTTGATGACCCTTCTTTAATAACAACTATATTTCACGGTGCTTTACAGGTTTTAAGGCACTTCCACATATATTATTTCATTGAAACTCAATGCAAAATAAGATAGTATTTTTCTAATTTCACAACCAAGAATCAACATTCTTTCACTCAGAAGGATCACCTCCCTCTGATATAACCCAAATAAAATTCAGCCTTCTTGTGCACGTCATCAGGCTCAACTCTCGGGATCTGAGATTTGAGGCTCATTCGTATCCCAAAAGGAGATCTACCTCCAAAAAAAGACCTTACAGAAACTCGCAGTCAAGATGATGCAGTAAGTTCAAATTTTGGTGGACCTCTCTGCTCCAACACATAACACTAATAGATAACATGTGTTTTAGAAAACATGTAAACACGGATAGCTTGACTCAAAAACCAGATAAACATTCTCCTGTGCTACAAATGGAAGAGGAAAACAAAGGAGGAGAGTGAACAGGATGGAAGCTACAGCTGCTGGGCCCAGCGTCCAGGGGCAGAAGGTGGCAGCTGGGAACTCCACTCTTGTAGACAGTGGGAGCTCAAAGTGTTCTTTGTGAGACTGAGGACCACATCTGGGTTTGTCCTTGAAGCCACAAGCAGGGTGGTGCCCTCTACTTCCCCAAACCCCTCCACTTTGCTTTTAAAAAGAGGCTTTTAAAACTGCTGCTAAACAGACGATTTTTAGGGCAGTGAGACTACTCTGTATGACACTGTAATGGTGGATACATGGCATTATACACTTTTCCCAATCTATAGAATGTACAACATCAAGAGTAAACTCTAATGCAACTGGACTTTGAGGGATAATTACGTGTCAATGTGGATTCATCCATTGTAACAATGTACCACCCTGGTGGGGGATGTTGATAGTCGGAGAGGCTATGAATGTGTCGGTGGCAGGGAGTGTATGGGAAATCTCTGTATCTTGCACTCAATTTTGCTGTGAAATTAAAATTACTCTAAATTACTCTAAAAAATAAAGTTTTCTTTTTTTTTTAACTGCTCCTTAGGGCTCACTGGGGTTGTGCTTATTCCAAACTGGGGGTCTAGGGACCTGGAGTTGGCTGCAGGAGGACCCAGAGGTAGGCGCATATCCAGGAATTAACCAAGCCAACCACTGATCCAGCTGGATCAAATGCTGCTTGGAGACAAATAAGATGAGACTCTCTTGTCTTCTTTGCTGCCCACCCCTCTCCCCAGTCACTAAATATTGGAGCACCCAGGGCTCTGTCTTCAGCCCCTTTGGGCTCTATCTACACTCACTCCTCTATAATATTCCTATAGCTTGATGTTTCCCAAATTTATGCTTGTAGCTTCACCTCTCCATCTGAGATTTAGGCTCATATAAATAAATTCCTTGAAGACAGAGACTCTGCCTTAACTCATCTGTGCATCCCTCATGGTACCTAGGGCAGGTCTCACTGAGAGGTACTGCATTAAATTTCCTGCCTCCTAAACACAAAGGTGAGATTGGTTGTTGTGCAACCTGGAAAGTTTAGTATTCATTTCTGAGGCCCATAGTTTCATTCTCAGGATGCTTAAGGGTGACTTGTCTTCATGGTATTCCAAGAGAGTCTGTCCACCTTTCTCCCAGTCTTGAGCAAAATACCATCACCAACACAGTTAGGAGAATTGGTACTTTCAGATCCCACACAACTGGAAACAAAAACAGCACAAATTATTCAGGTCAATCAGAATAATTTCTGAGGGGCTGGCCCAGTGGCACAGCGGTTAAGTGCGCATGTTCCGCTTCAGCGGCCTGGAGTTCACCGGTTCAGATCCCAGGGGTGGACATGGCACCGCTTGACAGGCCATGCTGTGGCAGGCATCCCACATATAAAGTAGAGGATTATGGGCACAGATGTTAGCTCAGGGCCAGTCTTCCTCAGCAAAAAGAGGAGGATTGGCAGCAGTTAGCTCAGGGCTAAGCTTCCTCAAAAAAAAAAAAAAAAGAATAATTTCTGAAATAAATCCAAGGGGATTCTGGGATAAGACATGATGAAATTTCTCCCAGACTAAGCAGAGACAGCTGGTGTAAGTTACAACTGGAATAGTGTACTCAGTGTGATGGGTAGCCTCTAAACTAACACCCAATCATCCCCACCCTCTAGTATTCACACTTTTGTGTAATCCTCTCCCTTTGAGTGTGGGCTGGATTTATTGACTCATTTCTAATAAATAGATTATGGCAGAAGTGATGGTATGTCACATCCAAGATTCACTTATAAAAAGACTATGGCTTCCCTTTGGGGCTCCCTCTTGCTTTCTCTAGAAGTCGCCGGCTGCCACGTCCAGAGGCAGCTCTTTGGAGAGGCGCACGTGGTGAAGACCTGAGGCCTGCCAGCAGCCACGAGAGTGAGCGTGAAAGGAGCTTCTCCCTCAGTCGAACTTTAAGCCCCAGATGACACCTTGACTGCGGCCTCATGAGGGACCTTGAGCCAGAACAGCTGACTCAGCTGCTCCCAGATTCCTGACCCACTTAGAAACTGTCAGATAATAAATGTTTGCTGTCTTCAGCTGTTATATTTTGGGGTGACTTGTAATGCAGCAACAAATAACCACTACACCAATTTTAACACAGATGGACCCCACAAGCTCTCAATACCTATTTAGCTGTTTCCCACATTTGTTCAGATGTTAACACGCACGTTCAATTGTTACACACACATTCAGTTCAGTGGTTATGCACATGTTGGTATTTCATTCACATTTGGATGCTAAACACAGTACTTAAATATAAAATATTCATTTAAATGTACACAAAGCTCTCAGATGCTCCTTATCCCAGGTTCCCGAGAAAGCAGTCTGAAGCAAATCTTATGTGCCTACACATTACCAGTGATACAACCCCAGGACTACCACGGTGAGGGGGAAAAGGGAAGTGAGGCAGCGAAGGAGGGAGACAAATACAAGGTGATATGTTACTGAGCTGGCAACAGCTTCACAAGATAACACAGCCAGTTGCTTAGTCACACCAGAAGTCTCTGCAAAGATCATATGGAACAAGCACCTGGAACAGTCCATGAGAGGGAGAAAAGGGGAGTCATTTATTTGTTGGTTCCTTCCTGCCTCCTGTCTCTCCTTGGTCAAACTTCATCCAACAAGACGTTAAAACCCCCCTACACTTCCAGGTTGTGTTATCCAGCTCCTCCAGCAGCCACTGGGGAAACTTAGTCCTATGCCCATGGCCTGGTGCTTCCCCTGAAACGAGACATGAGGGAGCCAAAGCCTCTGTAGGTGTGTCAGGTCACCCCTGGGCACCAGAGCTGTTGTGGCTACCACCACAGCAGACGTTATGGAGGCCTTGCCAAAGCCCTCCTTACTCAGGGGAGGCTGAGACAGATGACAGTGTTAGGAGATGAGGTGACAGAGGAAGCAGCTGGGGTTCTTCATTGATCAGACAGCCAAGAACTGGAAGGTAGGTGAGGCTGAGCAAATCGGGAAGAGTATAAACTGGGTCCGGAACAGATGTACACACAGATGAACTCCTACTCGTCAGGATGCTACTTTGATATTTGACTTGTGTATATATATATACACACACACACATTCAGGTGTTACCTGTATTGACTCAAACTTCATTGTTTGTCCCCTGAATACAGAGATGAGCCACCCTATACAGAAGGCTTAGAAGAGAGGTTCTGCAGCTCTGAGCAGTTTTGTTTCAGGGAGACACCCTTATTCTTCAAGAGAATTCCACTTTTCTGGAAACTTAATATTATTTCATTCCATTGCCTGCTTTTATATCCAGATGTCACCAAGAATACAGGAAGATGGGAGCTGACCCAGATGAGACGGCAACTCAGACCTGAATCAATCCCACAGAGGGCTCAGGAGCTGGGATGACCCTTCCGGGTCTTCCCAAAGTGAAGCCTTTGTATTCCTGTATCAGCCAGTCGGTGGGGAGGCCACCTCTAGAGGAGGACGTGACCGTGGATGAGGCAGTTCCCCAATGCCAAGAGCAAATCTCAGCAAGGGCCATCACCCTCAGCCCTTCATAGTCAGCATTCCCCTTGGCCAGGGGTGGGAGCATCGGCCCGAAAAGAGGATCTAGGTGGAATGCCAGGGGATCCCCTACAGCTGGCTACCATCTTGAATAAACTTCTCATGTTCAGAATTACAACTTAATTCAACTCTGGTTTTTCTTCAAAATTGAACACAGTGATTCACCCTAGACTTTTTCCCAGAGTCAAAAAGGCTTCCAATTAGATGTCATAAAAGATTCCCAGCAAGTGTTTAGAATGATCACATGATGTTTCTTTCTAGGCTCAGAGGATTCCCTGATTCACCAGAGTGACAGGGACAGGAGAGAGGCCACATTCCAGGAACCTTTTCCTTGACAAATATTCCAAACCTCAGATTCCATTCTCTCAACCACTGTGCCTGGATTTCCATGTCCCTCCTGAACCAAAGGGCAAACGCAGCTATTTGCTCTAGACTCAGAGAACTGTTGCCTCCCTATATCTAAAGGAACCAGTAAAATAAAATAAAATAGCTTCACTCCTAGGTTAGAAATCTCATAACACTCCCTCCCCCCGAAATGTGGCAACCTCTTGTGATCTCTCGCCCTCACGTACCCCTAATGCTTTTCCTGCAGTCTCTGCGGCACAAAGTCTGCAGGATCCCGTCACCCGGCCCAAGTCCTCAAGCTCTGCTTGCTTACCAGGTCCCCAGGCTTCCCGGATCCTCAAAGCCAGCGCTTCTCAGTGTGCACTCTGCACGCTTTGGCGTTTGACACAGAAGGGAACAGGCCCCCTATCCTGGCCTTTTGGAGAGCAGCTGTTTGGGGGTTTTTTGCTTGGTGGTTGTTGTAGATTTTAATCTGTTTTACACACTGGTCTTTATGTAAGATGTTTTCTGAAAAAAGGTCAAGACAGTAAATTTGAAAATCTCTCTTCTCGTTCAACATTCGAGTGTTAAGCATCAACAACATCAAAATGACCTCTGTTTTGGTAACTAGGCTTCCTCTCTCTGAGCACAGGCTCCCATCTCTCTAACACTTGCTGATTTCCCACTTTAACTGGAAATGTGGGCTACAGCCTGTAGCAGCATCTAGCTGGCATTGCAGAACCTTTTTTTTCTTCCATTGTGTTCCCTCTACAGATGCCTTCTATTACAGCAAGCAGTATTTGCTTACCATCTGCATTTATTACATAAAGTTTTCATTTTAAGTAAATATATTTCAGATCTTCAGATGAATGAATTTAAAGAAAACTATAAAGTAAATCACAGAGCAGGCTCTCACAGAGCAGACTCACACAGTTACGGCAAAGAACACGAAGGTGGTGCAGGGATGAATGCCATCCTCTGTGGGGCAGTTACCTCTTGCTGGGCATTCCATCTGTGGTCCGTCACCACCGTCATCCAAACACAGCACAGCAAGAGTTCTCCACCTTATTGTGCATAAGAACTAGAGATTCTAGTCCCATATGTTGGAGGTGGAGCCCAGGAGTCTGCATTCTTAGCTGGCACCTCAGCTTATTCTGATGCCTGATTATCCCTTCCCAGCATATCCATTCTCCAGGTGCACCAGACCAGGAGTTCCTTAAGGACCCAAACCATATCTCATTCATACTCACCTGTGCTTAGCACGTAGTCAGCCCTCAAATGAGTGGGGAATACAGTCAGGCAGGTATGGCAGAAATTGCATGGAATCAGAAATGTCAAGCTGGGAAAGGCCTTTCCATTATACAAACAGACAGTGAAGCTCAGAGAGGCTGAACTTCTCAGGTACGGCCCTTGGCTGGTGAAAAGCAGAGCCACAATGAAGGCCAAATATCTGGGTTCTGGGTCAGCGTTCTTTCTCAGAGGCCTAGACTACTACCTCGTGAGTTGGTGGGCCTCCTGGGATTGGAGCAAGAGTTGATAAGAATTTAAAAGATCATGGGCACGTGTTCAGTCAGTTTGTTTCACTCTGCTCCACAGCATAATTTAAGCCCTGAATTTTGCAAAAGCATGAGGAAGACTAAGAGAGCCTGGGTAAATCGGCATGACTGGAGGAAAAAGAACAAGAAAATCTGCTCCAAGGAGTCAGCAGCAACTTCTTCAAATGCAGACACTGGGCTCTGAACATCCCTGGAACCAACTGAATGAAATGCCTTAGTGACACAAGAAAGTTGTACTCTGAGAGTGTGAGTCCTGTGTAGCCATCTTTATCTATCCCTATGTCCCCACTGTTGCTGCCCAAGGCAGGACCCCATTAAACACATCCCTGGGAGATAGTTTAGTGCAGAAATTAGCCTGTGGGCTTCAGAGCCAGATGTCTGGGTTCAAATTCTGACTCTGCTTCTTACTATCTCTATGACCTTAGACAATTTACTTCACATCCTCTGTACCCCCATTCTCTCAACTGTAAAACTGGAGTAATAGTAGTTCCTACTTCACAGGGCTGTTCCTATGTCAAGGGTCAGGACAGTGCCGCCTATCGTGCAGTAAGCATTAGGCAAGTGTTAGTGACTATTTTCCATTTTTCAGTAATCACCAATTAAGCACCTCTGCTAGGCACCATGAGAAATACAGAGATGCCCTAGAGGTATGACACGGACTGAATGTTTGTGTCCCCCCAAAATTCATACGTTGAAACCCTACCCCCAAAAGAGATGGTATTGGGGGGTGAGGCCTTTGAGATGCAGTTAGGTCATGAAGGTGGAGCCTCATGAATGGGATTAGTGCCCGTATAAAAGAGATCCCCGAGAGCTCCCTCTCCCCTTCCACTCCATGAGGGCACAGTGAGAAGATGGCCATCTGTGAACCAGGAAGCAGGCTCTCACCAGACACCAAATCTGCTGGTACCTTGACCTTGGACTTCCCAGCTTCCAGAACTGTCGGAAATAAATGTCTCTTCTTTAAAAGACACCCAGCCGATGGTATTCTGTTATAGCAGCCTGAACAGATTAAGACAAGGTATGTGCAATCTGATAGAGGAGAGGAAAACTACACAAAAATAACCATAATTCAAGGAGTGAGCCTATGGGCCATAAGAGTTACGCACATGAACAGTTACCATTTAGGAAAACTCCACCTGGGTGGTGGATACCCCCATCATTCCCACTCGACAGGTACCAGAACTAAGGCAGAGAGTGGTTACTTCACGTGCCCATAACCACACGGATAGTGAGTAGCAGAGTCAGGCTTTGAAGATCAGCTTCTCTTCCTGCAAAGCCTGTCTTCTTAGCCACAGTGCACGCTACACATTGTCTGATAACATGCTCCATTGCAGGCGGGACATCACAGGGTTCTCAATAAACTGCATCAATAGACCAACATTCCTCAGAGTTATCCTTACGAAACCAAATAAAACCCCACTGTGTGTGCTAAACAGGCTCTAATTTAATTAATTATTTAATTGGCTAGTGGATTTACTAATGCATTAATAAGTCATTAATATCTAATTATACCTATCCATACCAGCTTAGTACTAATACCATTAGGCTGGAAATAGTCCACAGGCACAATCCATTCCCTGGTACCTAGAACAATATCTGGCACGTGGTATGTATTCAATAAATATTTCATGAATAAATAAACATACTCCTGGTTTACACTCATTTTCACGTTCAAATATCATTAACATTTTTATTACTATTGTTTGTATTTTGCATGTAACCAGGTACCTGGCCTCATAAGGACTATGAGCTCACTAATATTAAAGTGACATTGATGAATGGATAAAGAAGATGTGGTATATATATATACAATGGAATACTACTCAGCCAGAAAAAAAGACAAAATCATCCCATTTGCAACAACATGGATGGACCTTGAGGGTATTATGTTAAGTGAAATAAGCCAGATAGAGAAAGACAAACACCACATGATTTTACTCATATGTGGAAGAAAAACAAACACATGGATAAAGAGAACAGATTAGTGGTTACCAGGGGGGAAGGGGATTGTGGGGTGGGCACGATGGGTAAAGGGGCACATATATATGGTGACAGATAAAAATTAGACTATTGGTGAACACAATGCAGTCTATATAGAAACTGATAAATCATAATATACACCTGAAATCACACAATGTTATAAACCATCATGACCTTAATAAAATGGGGCAAAAAGTGGCATCTGCCTTTCCTGACCCTGCCATCAATTGAAGAAAACCCGGGATCACAAGAGAAACTTCTGTGCTATGCAACTCTACCAGAAGCCTGAAAAAACACCCAGCCCAGACAAGGAATAACAGGGAGACCTGGACAGGGCGGGGTGGGGCAGGGAGCAAGCTGTTGGACTCTGAAGAGAACAAAAATTCGACAGCAAGGGATCTTTCAGCAGCCCAGTTGAGAAAAGTGGACTGGGAATTAGAGATGGAGCTACCTGTCAAATAATAAATTAGGCCGGGTACGAAACCACTGACCCAGTATTCCTGCTCTATGCTCTTTAGTCAATGTAGCCATAATGCAGTTTATGTTCCTGTAAACTGGTACAGTGACAGGAAAAACTGCATAACAAGTCTTATTCTAAAATATGGCCTGACTTCCCCTCTCTTGCGAGGAGAGCTCTTGGCTGTGCACAACACAAGCTGTAATGGGCTGGAGGAGGTACAAGAATGAAGCAAAGGGGAACTGAGGCTCTCCATTCGGATGCAGGGCAGTGCAGGGGTGGGCGTGCGAGATACAGGCCTGGAGTGAAGGGCTCCCATCAGCAGTCAGGTAAGACGGAGCGTCAGGTGCAGAAGGCAGAAGTGGAGAGAGTCCCTGACGTGCGAGTACAATCTGCAGGGAGACTTGAGGCCTCCAGCGGCCAGCACAGGTCATGGAATGGCCAACCATTCCAAGCACCAAGTGAGTTCCCTCAAGAGCAGTGAATCACTTAGCGTATCAGGAGAGCTACGGTATTTGACTTTTCATCAGTCAGAACCCTGGCAGGAAATGGATGGCAACTCAAGTCAGGTAAAAGAAGAGCGATAATAAGAGATTATTTACAAGGAGTTGGCAGGATTAGAATAAAATAACCAGGGATAGTGCAGTACCCTAGGACTAGCAACATCAGGGACCCACTACCATTCCTGGACCCAAAGGGACAAGGGGAAGCATTGGTTCCCAGACCCTGGGGGAAGGCAGCTGTACACGGAGGTGCTCCCTAACCGGAGCTGTGGCCTTTGGTACAGAGACACAGCCAGCCTGCAGCAATGCAGCCAGGAGGCAGCCGGGGGAATAAATACCCTGCCACTCTTCCTGGTGGTGCCTCCCATTGGCCAAATCTAACCAGAAGCCAGAGAGCAAGGGCGACCCTGAGGCACAAAGCAGAGCGAAGGATGGATAAGAACGGGGGCGGGGCAAGGCCAAAGTGACAGAAGTTGACTTCACACACCTCCCAAATGTATTCTTACTCTCCTCCATCCTACTTTCTACTTGTGTGGACCATGTCCAGGGGCTCCCGTGATCTCTGGCTTCTGTTTGGGTTAGCCATTGGCAAAAATGAGAACGTGACCAAGGTGTTTATTTTTCTGGTTGTCTCTAGCTGAATGTGTCCCTCAAAAAGGGAGGCTGACTCTACTCAACTCTCCATCCAGGTTCTAGTAACCCTCTCTCCACACGTCCCTTCTGATTATCACACTATCTCTTGTGGCCGCCTTACGAACTCACACTTTTGTAAAGAGTTCCTTTTTAAGATTTTTTTTATTTTTCCTTTTTCTCCCCAAACCCCCTGGTATATAGTTGTGGATTTTTAGTTGTGGGTCCTTCTAGTTGTGGCATGTGGGATGCTGCCTCAGCAAGGCCTGATGAGTGGTGCCATGTCCGTGTCAAGGATTCGAACCGGCAAAACCCTGGGCCACCAAAGCAGAGCGCGAGAACTTAACCACTCAGCCACAGGGCCGGCCCCAAGAGTTCTTTTTTTAAAAGATCCCTTCAACTTATCCCATTTTGAATGTGCTGCCTTTTTTCCTGTTGAGACCCTGATTAATTCATTGTATAAGAATGATTTTTGTAAGGTGATGTTTTTCTACAGTAACACATCTCCAATTTTTTAACGGTAGTTAATGAGACATTAGAATTTATTTACCAGAAACCCATTTTTACATTTTACAAACCCTTTTGAAATAAGTACCTTCCACTACAAAGGAATACCTGGACAAGTGACAGTTCACTTCAATTATTTTATTAGACAAGTGGGCAAAATATGAGATAGAGGACGTGCCTTTCCCGCAAGACCTTGGGACTCTGTCACTGGCTAGCTCCCGGCTTCGGCTTAAGTAAATGTTTCTCAATGCTAACGTTAAAAGCAAACTGACCATTTAGCCTATCATTCGGCAAAATATGGATGGAGAGGATGTTAATTTGAACAGGGTCAGAATTCTAATTGTGCCTTTCCTGCCTTAAAAAAAAATTGCCATGGCTCTCCATTGTGCATAGAATAAAGCCCAAAGCTACAACACCATCCCTTGTCCATGTTCTGTCTTTACCTCTCTGTGGCCATGTACTCCCTCTGTCTGAAATACTCTTTCATCTCTAGCTCTCAAAATCCTACTTCACGTGCAAAGACTTGTACAGAAATCTTCCCAGCAGCTCGATTTTTAATAGCCACAAACAGGAAACAATCCAAATGTCCATCAACAAGTGAATGGACACACAAATTGTGGTATATCCACACTATGGACTTCTAGTCAGCGACAAAGGACACACTATTGATACATGTAACAACATGGATGAATCTTAAAATCATTATGCTGAGTAAAAGAAACCAGATCAAAAAAGAGTACATACTATGTAATTCTGTTTATATAAAATTCCAGAAAATGTAAACTAATTTATAGTGGCAGAAAGGAGGTTAAATGGTTGACTAGGGAGGAGGGCAGAGAAAGGAGGGATAACCAAGGGCTTCAAGGACTCTTTGTTGGGTGATAAAAATGCATGTTATTCTGATTGTAATGATGGTTTCACTAACGTATACATATTTCAAAACTCATAAAATTGAACACTTTAAATATGTACACCAACTATCCTCCAAAAAGGTGTAAAAAAAATAGTATAAACAAACAAAATACAAACTGGAAAAATTACTGGCAGCAAGCCAATAAAGGAGCATTATTCGTAATACCTTAAGTGCCCCAACAAATTGATAAATAATACACAAAGAAAGCAATGGAAAATGGGTACAGAGCACAAGTAGGTAATTCAGAAACAAATATAAATGACAGACATGCTTGCATAAAATTGTTCTGCCTCAAAAGAATGTAAAAACACACCCAATTCACCAAGGGCTCTGAGAACTAGCAATGTCTGTGATGATCATCAACGAGGAGTGGTCCCTCAGCAGACAGAGTGTTTCTCCCGCAGCATCTTAACCACACCCTCAGCCCTTTCACCTTCACCCCACCCTGCTCAGCATCCTCAATGCTACCTGCCATGTCAGGTCACCAAATTCCTCATGCGAAGCCAAAGCCCCATCCCACAAGTGCACGTGTCCTTGCATTGCACCTTTTCGGTCCAGTGGTAATTGGAACGTTAGCATACCCCAATCACAGTTACACTGAGAGTCCCCCAGCCTGATACAACGAAGGGGGGTTACTAATCCTCAGGCCAGGACAGAGCTCCGGGTTGGGGGGTTGGGCGCTATCACAGTCTGCACTTTGTTAGGATGAGCCCCACAGTTCTCTCTCCCCCCTAGGGAGACACACTCCTGCAGGCCGTGGGCAGGTCTCTTCGTTGCCGGCCCCTTCAGAACCCGGCACAGGGCCTCCTGCCCTGCACCCAGGATCCTATCTTGAGTTTTAGTGTGGCACTTCACCAAAGCACTGTCACATACTTGTTTTATTGAACTTTCACAAAAGCCCTGAGGTAGTATGAGGATTAATATTATCATCAGCCTTACAGCCTCATTCACAAGTTGAGGAAGCGGAGGCTTGCAGTTGGGTGCCTTTCCTCGAGGTGACCCTCTTCATCAGAAAGGGGACGCGAGCCTCCCGCCCCCTGCCTCAGCGCCCAGCCTTGCTCCCAGCGCCCCAACCACTTTGGAGATGACAGCCTAACGGAACTTCCGCCGAGGCCCAGGGCGGGGAGCAGCGCCTCGCGCTCTGACTGCTCCAGGCCCTCTGCTTGCTCTCCCTCGGCCTGGCTGTTCCACTCGGCTTGCCCGCAGCGGACTGAAACTGACAGGCTGGCGAGGGAGCTGGAGCAGAGCTGGTCCGGAGCCCGTGGGGGGTGGAGAGGGGAAGGGGAGGGGGGAGGGGCCGAGGCAGGAGGAAGAACTGGGAGGGAAAAATCCCAGGTGACCGTGGAAGAAATAAGGAACTGGAACACCCGTAAGAAGAGGGAGAGAAAGAGAATAGTTGGACGACTGAGGAGACGCAAAGAGTGCAGAAGCCTTTATGAAAGAAAAAAAAAAGAAGAAGAAACAGATGATGGCTCATTTATTAATTATTAACAAACAAGTAGCGCTAATGAATAGCATCATTAAAGGGCATTTTGTGAACATTAATATTCTCCCCTTGGCCAGCCAGTGTCCTTCCAATCTTCGTTCAAAAGTCACCTATTTTCATTAAGACCACCAGGATCAAAACCTCACAGTCACAACCATGATTATCACCAATGAGACACTGTTAAGATACGACTTTCTGCATTTGTTTTTACTGTCTTCCTGCACTAGAGCATACGCTTTACAAAGACATGGATCTTTGTGTGTTTTTGTATACTCATGTGAACAAGTACCAAATACACCATAGATGCTCAATAAATATTTATTGAAAAAATAAAATAATTCTAAACAAGAAGGGGAGATGGGGTTTCTTCAGCGCGTCACCACCCGCTTCCTGTAGAATTCCTTTCTTCGAGCAGCCATCTGTCTTACCCAGGGCTTGCAGGAGAGGCAAAAAGAACCTCAGTTCAGCCATGAGCTATGCCTTTCCTCTGAGCAGCCTTCTAGCAGCAGAGAGGCTGGAACTGAGAGCCCACCACAGAGCTCCTGGCTGCTGCCTCCCGGCGCTCTGAACCCAGGTCATCTTTTCAGAGTTGAAAGGATCCAACCTTTTCATTTTACAGATAAGGACTTTGGGATCCAAAGAGGGGAAGCGTCTTTCCCAAGGGTTCACAGTGAGCTCCTGAGTCCCTCTATTCCCTCTATTGATATATGGGGACTTTCTTGGTAGGTGGCCAATGGCCTGGCTCTTGGCAAAATGTCGAAGGTAGAGGATGCACTGGTGCCTTGAAACTTTGGCTTTCTATGTTCTTGTCCCTCCACACCCCTGCACAGGTCTGTCCTTTCCCAACCTTCCTGGAGCCAGGATATACTCAGTGATTCATCACTGATTGCATTTGGCCCAGCAGACAAAACCCCTGTTTGGATTACTCGGAGTGAGGTGGGGGGTGGCTCTGGCAGTAAGGTTTCAATCCTCAGGGAGCTGAATAGAAAGATATTCTGCAGAGGAGGGTATCCTTGTCCAAACTCTAATACGTGCTTTTTCAAAAGAGCTTGCAACCTCTTGAAACCCAGATGACAGAGCAGAAGTCCAAAGCTAGTGAGAGGAAATGCCTGGCCCAGGGTCTGGCTGTAGGAAACCAGGTTTTCCCATTCCTGGCTCTCTGCCTGCAAATTTTATCTTTCCTCCATTATCATTACATCTTGAGCAGGCAAGAGTTGCATATAGAAGGAAAGTTTCAGGCAGGTTTTCCCTGGGTCCTCCCAGATCTGAGTAAGCCTGACATATAGGAGCTTGTTCTCACCCATACTGTTCCAGATGGATAAGGCTACCAGTGCAGAACTTGGATCAAGAGATAAGAAACCCAATGCCTAAAATAAGCCACAATGACTTATATTTGTTGAGCATCTAATATGCACCAAGCACTTCCAATTATTCATCCTCTGGTATAATTCACACAACAATCCTGTGACATAGGCTCAGAGAGGTTAATCAGCCTGCCAAGTGTCACACAGCTGGTAAGTATCAGAGCTGGCATTCAGACTGGCACAGCATGACACCAGAGCCAATGTTTTTGCTCCCTGTCATGCCACCTCCCTAAAATCCTAGCTGCAGTGGGCAACAAGATGGAACGAAGGACCAGCTTTGCATCTGCCTTCAGAAAGATGACTGTCTTGTCCCTCAGAGGCTGCCATCTCCACAGGGTTCTTTCCATCCACTTTTCCAGGTTGGATTTTCTATAGCTCCTGTTGCCAGGACATTAGGGGCTCTCAACACCATTTGAAAATCCAGAAGAGGAAAATGAGAGGACTCAGCTCTTTGATTCAAGAGCTGACCAGTTCTTTTAAATGATAAGCTCAATCTGGTCCTTGAATCAGGGTTAGAAATGAAAGACAGATAATGACACTTGTAGGCCTTGGAGTTATTCAGCCTCTTGCTCCAAGAAGTTCAGTTCACTTTTCAGACATGATCTCATTCTTCTCCACAGGATCTTAGTGGGAGACCAGAGAAGAGACCAGAGCAATTCTCTGTCAGGTGAGACTGGAGGGAGGCTCATGGCCCCCACCTAGATGTCTGCACTTGTTCCTCTTCATTCCTCTCCTGCCCGGCATGACAGATAAAGATGTCACACTCCTGGCCCTGTTACATGCAAGTGGGAATTTATTTGAGGGCCATCATTTGCCCCATCAAGTTTAACAGATATGAAATTAAATAAGCTGCAACGTTTGTAGACTATTAGAGATGAGAGAGACATTACTGTTCCCAGCCCTGTTCCCCCCAACCAGCACCCACCTGGCATCTTCCAGAGGAGCAAACAGAAGCCCAGAGAGATTAAAAACTGAAGGGAAGGAGTTCCAGCCACCCCATTCAAAATAGCCTCTAAGTATTGGGACCACCTTCACTGCTGCCAGGGAGCAACAATTCCCATTTCCCATCTAAGACACTCAGTGTATGTTCTATGTGTCACTCAGTCTCTTGGGTCTTTGGTTTTTCTCCATGACTCCACTTGCTCTTAATGTGCTGGTATAGTGGGAAGAAAATGCCCTTTGGAATCAGGCACACTTGGGTTTAAAGCTGAGTTCTTCCTCCACTGAATAGCTGTGTGATTTTGGACAAGTTACTTAATATTCTCTCAATTTCAGGTCTGAGAACAGTTTGGACAGGCCCATTCAAAGTCCAACATTCTCCGATTCCCTATCCTGGTTCACTTAAAATAAGGTATCAGAAGATTCCAGGTCCTTCCTTATGCTTTGATATCATACTGCTTGCATTTCAAATGTTTTTTAACATTCAGTTTTGGATTCCACATCTCAAATTCACCAAGTTTTTGTCTTTAAGTCTTGCTGACCGGTTCTCAATACACAGGGATCTGTTGGGAGTTCTGTAACAGGAGCGCATACCAATTTCCGACTTGGCTAAACCACTCGATGATGAAAGGAGAAGAGACAGAGCCCTGGCTTTTGTAAAGCATTTCCCAATTTGAAGGTGAGGCCAAGGATGTAAAGCATTGTTTGTTTAGTCATCTGTGAATCAGCGCTCTCAGCTCTCAGCCCAAACTGCAAAGGAGATTTTATGTGAAATTTCCACAGTCCCAGCCCTGGGCAGCACAAAAATGTAGAAGAGAGGAATGGCTGAAAAGTGCCTTTCTATAACTTCCTACTCCAATCATTACATTTGAAAATTGAGCACGATAGACGCTGTTTAGTAAGAGTTCATCTAGGAATTCATCCTCGTATTTAAACTAAACCATCTACTTACTTACCTTGTCAGAATCCATCTCAAATTTAGTAGGGTTGGGAAGACAAGTAATGTTCTAATAATTCAGGAGTTGGACGCTTTCACAAATCCTTCAGTGTCCAACAGGCCTGAGTTAAAATCCTTAAGCAAAGGTCTTGGAGATTTGGGGAGAAATGGGGCTAATGGATCCGGAGGTTCTTTTCAGGGTGATGAAAATGTTTGAAAATTGATTGTGACGATGGTTGCATAATTGTGACTATACCAAAAACAATTGAGTTGTGCACTTTAGATGGCTGAATTGTGTGGTATGTGAACCATATCTCCATACAGCTGTTAAAAAAATTCCTAGGCATCTAATTCTCAGCTTCATTATTACAAAATGAGGATATTACCTTAAAATGCTGTTGTGAAGACTGAGTGACTGTAGTAAGGTATGTAGCACTGGTTTTCAATAGATGCTCAATTAGTAGAACCTGTCATTGTCAGAGTAGCAGCGGCAATAGTCGTGATGAGAGCAACGGTAGTGAAATCCTGCCCATATCCTCCATAGTTTCTTAGTCCAATGTAGTCCCAAATCTCCTTTCTTCTCCAGATTAATATCTATACAGTTCATCTGAAAATTTGAAAAATTAATGACATATTTTTGTGAGAACTTTTCTATTGTTGTCATAACAACTGTTCACATCTTCTATTCAGCTAGTTTTACAGTTAAACGGAACTTTTTGCTTATTCATAACATCTTTCAACTAGGCTATGAAACCCCAAGGACAGAGAAAGCACCTCAGTGCCCCTTCCAACAAACTTTGCACTTGGGAGGTGCTCAATATGATTGATTTCTTGACTGGATTTTATTGTTGAATCTGTTGAGAGTATGAAATTAACCTCCTTACAGCTTCTTCTGTTCCTCAGTTCCCCCATCTGTCCTTTCTTTTTTAATTTCCATCTAGTAACCTATGAATCATCTATCTAAGAGTGTGAAGAATCAGTCTTTAAAAATGGCTTCCTAGGGGCCGGGCCCATGGCCGAGTGGTTAAAGTTCCCTGCACTCTGCTTCAGTGGCCCAGAGTTTGCCTGCCTGGATCCCGGGCACGGACCTACTCCACTCATCAGCCATGCTGTGGAGACATCCCGTGTACAGGGTAGGGGAGGATTGGCACAGATGTTAGCTCAGGGCTAATCTTCCTCATCAAAAAAAAAAAAAAGCTTCCTCCACTTTCTACTGCCCTTGTGAGTCAGACAATACACCAGAGCTGAGAGGAAGAAATTATTGTTCCAGCTGACAGATCATCAGTTAAAGAGTCTTGCCCAAGAGGGTGGACATGATACCCTCTCAATATGTTCCTTTGAGGAAGCTTAATAAATGTGGCCCCCAGAAACCCATATATACAGAATCTTAGGTCCCAAAACTGGCTTCCAAGCAGCAAAAGGGTCTTCCTACTTGACAAATATTTCTTTCCCTGGTAGGCTCTTTTTTCTGTGTAACTAAAAGACATCTTTCCTACCAAAACAAAGAAAACTACACAAATCAAGCAATTAAGTTAGCAAATGAAGCTTGGCACCTAGAGGAAATAGAACCAGCCACCTTACTTCATCTGACATACATAGCTAAGAATGGCAGGAGTGAGAGAAAATGCTGTTGGTTTAAGAAGCTCAGTAGATTAATTTGGGGTACTGTTTGTGGGACTCAATGGCAGGTCAAATGTGCACTGTATCTTTGACAAATGACCTAGACTCATCTCTTGACCAGCAACTCAGTGTATTAGAATGCTTTTAGCTGCAAGTAACAGAAACCCCTGCTCAATCAATAAAGAACTTGATTATCTCACATAACAGGAAGGCCAGAAGGAATGTAGTTTTCAGAATTGATTGATTCAGTGGCTTGGCAATGTCGCCAAGGACCCAGGTTCTTTTCTTCTCTCTGCCCTGTTATCTGTGGTGGTAGCTTTAATACTAGGCTACTAGCAACTTGGCAGCAACAATTCTCAGCATCTCATCCACACACTTCACCATCTCTTAGGGGTAAGGAAGTATTTTCCGGAGACCTTACAGCACTAACCCCTGGCACAAGAGAGAGGGATACCCTTTCTCCAGTCAAGTCTACTCTGGAGCTGGGGGTGAGATCAGCTTTCCACAGGCACATTGCTACATAGGAGAACAGAGGATACATGAACACAATTGGAGTTTTGTTAGGAAAGAAGGGGAAATTGAAGCTGTGTAGACAGCCAAGCATGATCATTACACAAACTATCCTAGGACATAATGGGATGGCTGTCAAGGGCTAAACGCCTATATGAGCATACAGACAAGAATTGCATTGTCCACAAACATAGCAATGATAGGGCTTAACCACCCTTAGAGACGATACAGAGTAGTGTACCTTAGGAACTCTAAAAAAAAGTTCAAATCATCCAAAACACATGGTAGCAATGAGTGGAAGTGACATGAAGGTAGCTGGGGGATGGATGGGAACATGTGGGCAATGACTAACAAAAACCACAGGCTTCTGCAAGGTTCTGAGATGTCTAACTGCCAGTGGGAAATGAGAGTGGAGGAGGGGTTGTGTCACTAGCTGTTTCCAGCAGCACTGTGACTGTCTGATAAATCAAGGATGTCAGTGTGAGTGTCCCTGTCTTATTAAGTTAATGGAAAAAAAATTTTTTTCAGATACAGAAGGGACCAAAGCCAAGTTCACAGGCAATGGTCAACTAAAATCAGGATGACAAGTTTCCCTTTGAATTGTCCTGGCATCACTATCTGCACCTCTCTGATGGGTATGGTTTGACACTTTCATAGCGCACAGTAATTGCGAAACCAGAAATGCCAATAGCTTCCCATCTAAGGTTGTGTAGGGACTCATTGTTAATTATTAGATAGCACTCTGCAATTAACAAAAGTTTCCCATAAATTATCCCATTAATTTTTACATAAGATAGGTATTTGTTGTTATCTCCCTTTAGGGTTGAGGAAATTGAGGCTCAAAGGAGTTAAGTGACCTGTTCTAATCTTCATGGTTGGTGAAGAAATAGAAGTATACTCAGAGTGGCCTTTCATAGAGGTAAAATTTAATTGTGTCTTTTATTGCATAATTTGTGGCATCTCTGAGGCCCTGTAGATTCTTAGAGACTATTTTCCACCTTGGCCTGAAATTGAGGCTGAAATTACTACTAGTGGGAACATGTCCATTGAGCTAAGGAACCATGCCTGCAAAAGATCCCAGCCAAAATATCCAAGTACTGCCTGGGAAAGTGGAAAAAAATGGGGATCTAATTCTCTGTCAAGTATACTTTAGTGTCCATCCATGCTTTCCCTAAAATCCAGGGCAGTTTAGCCAACTCTTGCATGGAAAACAGAGAGCCAGAGGTCCAAGGAAAGAAAGAGCATACTTAGATCAAAAGGAATGAGATTAGTTATGGGGAGGGGAGAAGGGATGCCACAGGATTTCATCTTATTTCTGATAGAATGGGGCAGAAAGGATTAGATAAATGCCTCAAGCAGCTGGGAAAAGAAAAGGGAGCCTCAAAGCCTGAAGAATAGATTTAAAAGGGAAATGATTACTAGCCTGCAGTAAAACCCAAAGGAATCAGAGTTAGACCCCAGGATGCTGAGCCTTCCTTAAGATCCTAGGTTCCAATCTTCAACACAGTTTGCCAAGGACACTGAATCAACCATGCAGAACTCCCCAATGTAAACAGCCACAGAGTCCCAGCTCAGTTTCCGAGGAGGCCCTCGGGGCGCTGTCTTTGGTGCTGAAGTATCACAGCCTGGTGCCCGGAACACACAGAGGCAGCAAGGGCGATTCCAGGCTGCGCCATGCTCCACTTCTGATTTAGCTTTGGTGTCACGTGGCCCCTGATCCTGGAATTGCTTGTTTCAGAAGTAGGGCAAAGTGCTTCAGTCCGCACCCTTACTCTACTCCCACCACTCTTGTCAGCTTCTTGAAGGCACAGGAAAGGGATTTTTGAAGCTTCAAGACCCGTACCAGCCAAACTGCCAGATTAGATCATTTGCTACTAATATCTCAAGAATCCACTTTTCCTCTTTCTGTGGTTTTTCTTTCCCCTGTCTCAAATGCAGCTCCTCCACAACCTGCTTCCCAAACCCACTCTTGGAAGAGAGTCTGGGAGAAGTTGTTTATAAACCACAGTGAATTTAAGTCAGTGTGGGACTTCATTTGAAATTTTACATGCCATGAAATGAAAAGTTATACCACCATCTAAGAAGGCATTTGGGAGGCAATAAGGAAGGAGGCGATTTCTCCAGGCTTATAGTTTTACACCCACAGGCAGCTTCCTATTGTCTCTACTTATAACCAGTCCTCATTATTATCATCATTGCACAAGGAGAAAGGTTTTGCTATTATAGAAAAAACATATTAACTTATTATAAGCCAAAAATATTTAATCGTCAACTGAAACATGAAGATGACCAGGACACAGGCTCTATTCTCAAGCATTCCCAATCTAGTTGGGGGGATGAGTGGCATAGTGCAAACTAACCATTTGTACGCCAACACAAGAGCCAAGCTTCATGGGAGCCCAGAGGCCTGCCTGAAGGATCTAGGCATGGATCTAGAAAAGGAGTTTATTAGGTTAATAAAAGGGGAAAGAAAAAAAGTGCAGGTTTTGTGGTTAGAATATGTGGGTTCCAGTCCTAATTCTGCCAATTGTGGTGTGATCTAGGAAAGTCATTTAGCTTCTCTTTCTCCACCTGTAAAACAAGAATAATAATAATTCCAGACTTACTGAGTTATTTTAGAGATAAATTGAGATAATTAATATGGAAACATACTTCCTAAACTGCAAAACATTATTACATAAAAAGCTAACCATTTTCTGACTGTTTGCGTGAAAATGCCTAAGCTCATATCTAAGTGCCATGAAGGCAGGGCTGGATCCTTCTAACTGGTTACAGTGCTTAGCACAGTATCATCTTTCCAGAGAGAGTTATCAAGAGCATTCTGATCCCGAAAGAACTCTGACTTGGGGAAGAAAAAGTACAATGTTTGTCCTCAGTGGCCAGTTCTGTCCAAGCCACCCCTGGGGTGCAGGGCAGAGAGGTGCAATGGAAAAAGACGGCTCTCACAGGAGGAGTTGGCCTCAAACATTAGCTCCAGATGGAATTTCAGCTGGAAGCATACAGCAGCAGCTGAGCTCAAAGAAATGACTGAGGTTTTCTGGACCTACTCTCTGGCTGGTGGATGAGATGAATCAGAAAGGAATAGAGGACAGGTGGTGCAGGCAGAAGGGAAAGGAGACGGGATGAGGAGAAGCAAAAGAGAGGTAATGATGTAGGGTCACATTCCAAATCTTTTGCTTGAGTGGAAATTTTCAACTAATACAACTGCCACTGGATATCGCTATAGCTTCATGAAGAGATACTTTTTAGAGAAAAGATAACCACAGATTATTAAAGTTGGAAGAGACCTTTAAAATGATCTAATCCAACACCTTCATTTTACAGATAAGATGAGGGCCAAGAAAGGTAAAGTTCAAAGTCAAACAATGAGTTCTTGAAAAAATAGAACTAGGACTCACATCTTCTAATCTGCAGGTCAGTTTGTTTCTCGCCGCTCAATAATTGAATTAAGGTAAAGTTTGAGGTGCTATAGCAAATAAACCTAATGCTACAGAGACTTAAAGAATAAATAAGGGGTTTTTCCCCCCAACCCATATAATAGCCACAATGTGAGTAGTATATTGGATTGGATTCCCCAGGAAATAGAGTGATGAGACTTGTGTGCCAGAGATTTACTGGGGAGTGCTTTCTGGAACAGCAGCTGAGCAGAGGGGTTTTTGCAATTGCAACAGAAGTTTCGGTCAATACCACAGGGAACTTTGTAGCTGTGACGCCCTTTAGAGTTGTCTATAATTGAGGCATGGAGGCCAGGCCTTTCGATCCAGCATTGACCAACTGTTGCATGTGGGCTGCACTCAGGGAAGGGAGTGGGACTTCAGGTGGGACAGCTCTCTTTGGCCAAGAGCAATTCCTAAAGAAGAATTCACATGTGAACCATCAGCAGCCGATGTTCCCAGAATCTGGGAGAATGAGTCCTTCAGGCTTGAAGGGGGAGATCTAGGTAGCCCAACACAGCATCTACTGCACTAGCCCAGGTTTTGGGACAGGGGCAGCAGCCTTACTACACATAGTCACTTACGGATCCAATCACTGCTCGGCCATCCCTTAGAGAATTGTCATCATCCACATGTCCAAAGTTGGGTCACCATAACGTCTGGGTTCATGTCATTGGAAGGAGAAAGAGTGCATGGCTTTTTAACCATTTTAAGTAACAGAACTGGAAGCAGCTCAGATTCCATTGACAAAAACTCCATCACATGGCCATACCTAATAGCAAGGGAAGCTGGGAATGGTAGTCTTGCCATGAAGCACATGCCCAGCTACAATTCTGCTACTATGAGGAAACATATTAAGAAAGAAAGCCCTAAACTTCCGTTTATTTTTCACTGAACATATGTTTGAATTATCTCTTGTGTTATACCCCTCCCTTTGGAGCTGGCTAGCACATGTTCCTTGAGCCCCTTCTACCATATTGTTCTTCCTGAAGCCAAATTTATCCCAGAGAGAATCCCTCTCTCCAAGACAGTGGTCAAGTCAGACTGCTCTCTGGTTAGGGGCTCTTCCTCACTTACCCTTGAAGTGACCAGAAAACTATCAAAGAGGCTTTCAGGGACTATCACTCTGTTCTAGAGAAAGCCTAGGTTCTAGAGTTTCTCCATGCCCAGTAAAATCTGGAGGGTCCAAAGACTGAGAGTCTTTCCCCTCCCTATGTATGTAATCACAGCATGAGCTACAGAAACTTCCCAGTGAAAGTTTTGCTTAAGTTACAATTTGTGAATATTCCAAAGTCTGGCTGGTCATAAGCAGCACGTCTTCTGATTCAGTGACTAATATGATCTGACCTCGCTTATTTCATATCAGAACCCTGTAACCTAACTGCTTTTGAAGAAACAACTGAATTTTTCAGGATCCGGGGAAGGATTTCTGAGGATTCTGTCCAAAATCCTAGAAGTGTACTGATAGTTCTGGTTCTCTGAAGCCCAACAAAGCCTTCTAAGGTTGCACTGTAGAATGCAAAAGCATTTTTCCTTCTTCCCATTTATAATCCTACAGCCACACTAAACCAGCAGAAGTCTTCCTTCTTAGGAGCATTCTCTTAGGCCTCCAATCCAGAGAATGAGGAATTGGGATCTGTGCTCCATAGTCATGCAGGAAGCATAGCTGGAGTCAAAAAGTCTATGTGTGACCAGCTCAGCATGCCTGGGACTCCAACCACAAAGGAGGAATGACCAGGCCTGTTACTGTGAGTACCAATGGGCTTGAGTATTCAGAGGCTCTTAGACTTTTAGATGATTGTAGCTCTGCCCCTGAAGACATTCTACTCTGAATAGGCAGGCTCACCATTGCTTTCAAGTAGTCAGTTCTTTGCGGCTTACAAAGCCCAATTACATGCATAAACTCAGGGGTTTTCAAAAAAGATCACAAGCACGTACCCCAGAAGATATGCAGAACCATCCATTGAAGTGCAAGAAAGAAAATATCAGAGCCTTTATTTTACCTTAAATATCAGAAAGAAATTAATCCTTATTAATATCCAATATATCAATCGACATAGATGACTTTTTCCTCTGTGTCAGAAGCCCAGGTGTCACTTATAGGGAACATGTTATCCTGAGGGAAGAGTGAGAGTTCCACATATAGAAGAGTTAAGTGGAGCTGCAGATTATATGATCTAATTTTAATTAAACTACCTCACACATGCACAAAGTGGATGCTGGGCTTAGAAAGATTCCTACAAAGAAATCACAAGTGGAAGTGAATACTAACAGCACAAGCACCAAGAAAAGGCAGAGCTGATGTTTCCATTCCTAATAAGATCTCAACTATATTACAACCATATTCACAACCATAATACAAGAACAAAACAATGATGACTTATTCAGATCTAAGAAGTTGGCCAAAATTTTTGGAATTATCATAGCTGTTCGAAATATCATTTAACATCCATTACCATTAGTAGTGAACTTTATCCTAAGTGTATATCATGATTTGAGATATTAACTATTGATGTAAGTGTGTTATGTAATTTGCAAATACATAAATATACGTACTTCTGGGATGCACATGCAAATAAACTTTTACTGATGGAGAACATACTCAAAAAGATTTGGAGACCATTGTCATAAGTCATGTAAACAATTCTTGATGATCACTCTGTGAGTGATGTTATTTTACAGATGAGAAAACTGAAACTCAGAGTGGTAAAAATGCCCAGAGACCATCAGCTATAGGATTTATGTGGAGTGGAAGACTGGCCACCAAAGAAACTGGCACCCCAAAAGCTGAGTGAGCAATTCAGGGAGACATTTGTGAAAATTTAAAAGTGAACTACCCCTATAGCTAATCAGTCCTGGGCTCTCCCCTGTTCCCTTCCCAGCAGATTATGGCAGGAAAGCCAGCACCACAAAGATAATCTCATTCTATCAGGCTGAATGATGTCGCCCTAAACTGTGGGAGCCTGTAGAAACACCACTCTTGAAGAAAAAAGCCAGCCATTTGCACTAGGATGCCCTAAAGACCGTGTCACATCAACAAACACAAATATCGCCTTAGTGTATATGTCTGAATCAGGAAGCGAGATCACAAACCCGAATGATTAGATCTGACTTCACAAGGGGGGCCTGATCTTAGCAAAAGCCAAGTTTTCGCAAATCCTTCCTTTTGGAGATTGCAATGTTTAAAAGTAAATCTCCTCCTACCACTGAAACTCGCAAGTGGAAATAGCCCTTGGAAGAGTGGAAACCCATTTCCCTCTGCAGCAATCCAGTCTGCCTCCCAAAGCTCAGAAATGTGCTGTGCTCAGCATTTCTGTGCTGATGCAGCATCCATGGTCAAAAAGGCGGGCGCTGCAGCAGCCGCAGCAGCAGTGGCTCTAGGGGGTGGAAATCAGATTGCACCATTTCTACCTCATTTGGCAGCAGAAGCACCGAGACACAAGGAAGATGAGGTTCAAGTCCAGAGGCAGCTGGGCTATGTCACTCTAAAGGTGGTGAGTAAAATGGCTATTCAATGGGGCATTAGGTTTTTGTGCTAAGTGAAGATTCTGGGTGTAAAATGGTGTGTGTGTGTGTGTGTGTGTCTGTGTGTGTGTGTGTGTCTGTGTCAGTGTATGTGATTGTACACACGGATGGGCACTCATTTTCACTGAGCAGCAATACTTGGAAAACTGTGAGTGGAAGAAATAGAATGTAGTATTGTCGAGCTGGAGGGGTTCAGAGAAATCATGCATTCCAAGCCCCTTGTTTCAAAGAAGAGGATCTGAGGTTCAGAGAAGTGATTACAGAGCTAATAAGTGGTCAGGTCTAGAACCCAGTGCAGAATTCTTCCCATTGCTCTATGTGGGTACAAGATGCCTGCCTCTATGCCAAGTGACCTAATCCCTGGGAATAGACTGCAGTCACAGCATTAGTGTCGCTGAGGCACTTCTCGATGTTTCCAGTAAACATAGGAAGCCATTTCTGACTAACTGCAACCTAGGGTGCAGCAGAAAAACAGAAGCACATGTTTGCTATAAATTGCCCAAGTCCTAACGGCTACCTCCTCCCCCGAGGTTATCCTTCGGATCACCCTGGAGTTATACAGCATCAGCAAATTTTCCCATCAGGGTCAAGTGGGTTGTTGATAGGACTGGAGAGGATGCTTCATCAATAATATCCCCCTTTGCTTGGAACAAATATTTGCTGAATGCCATCCATCTGCCAGGCACTGTGCAAGACTCCATCACATTTTTTACTACACTTAAATTCTCACCACAGCTTCATGAGGTATTGTTATCCATACCCCACAGGTAAAACTGAGGCTGAGTGAGGTTAAAATGTGCAGGCTTTTAAAAATTTCTAGTTGTTCCAAGAATCATGGTTTTAAAAAAGCTATTTTCTATGATCCTCCTTACCAGAATGACCATTGCCCCTGAAGTGGAAGGAAACGTTTTCTCTCTAACAAAAAGCAATTATCTGCAAAATTCTGGATCAAGTGTGTAGTCAGAGCAGAGAAAATGACATTGAACATTTGCAAACTTTGACTTTAAACTAGACATTGCACGGGCCTTTCGGGTTTTCTCAGGTTTCTCTCCTATTTGGGGAGATTCTGGTTCAAGTTAAGATTGCACAACAATCTTAGGAACCTAGGTTTTTTAGGATAGCTCTAACCCTGATGGTGTGGTCTGGAATAAGTCACTTTACTTCTCCAAGTCTCAGCCTTCTCATTGATAAACTGACAGCCAAGACTATCCTCTCTTTGAGCACTGAAATGTTTCTGTATGTGTTCATTCATTCACGTATTCAAGCGTTTCTTGAGTTCCCAGGATGTGCCAGATGTAGTGCTGGTGGTGGAAGGAATTTTAGGGATAACCCCCTCCAGCCCCATACCTTTCAAGCC
Source organism: Equus quagga (assembly GCF_021613505.1). Lineage (NCBI taxonomy): Eukaryota > Metazoa > Chordata > Mammalia > Perissodactyla > Equidae > Equus > Equus quagga. The sequence goes on from NC_060269.1 coordinate 62,497,428, forward strand.
TTGCAAGGTTATTTGCCAACGTTAGAGTTCCAGTCAAACCCACAAGATGCTGTCCAGCATGCTTTCCATGAACTATGCACACCTTATCTCCAGTGCCCCTCCTGGCTCCAAATGATTTGAATTTTCTTTCTCCTTGTTCTCTTCTATTATAACACTTATTGAGTGTTAAAAACACTGTGTTGAAACACAGTGCCAGGCACCGTGCTAAGCAGTTTTCGTGTGTTACATCATTTAATCCAGACAATAATCCTGTTCAGTAGATAATATGATTAGCCTCGATTTATGGATGGAGAAACTGACAACTTGACCAAAATTGTACAGTTAAATAGTAGTGGGGGCAGAGTTTCTGTTTGGGAGGATGAGAAAGTTCTGGAAATGGATAGTGGTGATGGTTGCACATTATAAATGTACTTAAGGTACACTGAATTGTACAATTTAAAATGATTAAAATGGTACGTTTTGTGTCATGTATATTTTACCATGATGACATTGAAAAGTAGTGGGGAACTTAAAGCTAGGCAGCATCCAGCTCCAAAGCCTTCCCCCCACCAACCACTTCTCATCCATCCCCACCGCAGACAGGACCCGGAAAGGAACTTCCCTCCAAAGGAGGGCTTAGGAAATTTTTTCATTTTTTAGTTTCTTAAGAAGCCACAAAATTATGCCCACACATCAGGAAAGTTCCTCTGTGTTGAAGGTCAGCAGTAGCCTATTCTGAATTATGATCACATTCCCAAGTCTAGAAGAGGCAGAAATCACTTCCACCTTCCCTCCCCCATTTCTCTCCCAGCCCATGGGCTAAAGCTCTGTCTACAAACTCGATTCAACTTCAAACACATTTAAATATCAGGTAGCTCCTTTGCACAAGTTCCCAGCTTACACGTTGTAGAGGAGTAGAGATGAGAAAGATAGAGTTCCTGCCTCAAAGAGTTTACAATCTAGCAAAAGGAGTAAATACACAAATAACTACAGAAGAAAAGTCACTCAATAGAAGCGCTGAGCGCCTCTGCTAGACATGAAGGCTACAGAGATGAACGAAGCACTGTTTTAGTCTGCTGCAAAGATGACACAGATGCCACGAGAAGGGCCCTCTGAGGAGAGAGACCAGATTCTGCTGAGAGGGAAAGGTGTTTGCAGTGGAGAGAGATTTGTCTTCATCCTAGGATAGCCACAGACCTATTCCAGACGGCATTGGAGTCTAAATCTCTCCACCTGACCCCCCTCGTTTTCTCTTATCATTGTTTTTTTCTTCTCTTTTCTTTAGGCTTACTCTGTTTTTCTTTTTTTAACTTCTTCCGTTGGATACTTAGATCATTAGTCTTTGATCTTTCTTCTTTACTATTATAAACATTTTAAAGCTATAAGTTCTCCTTCAAGTATTTCTGTGACTGCAAGACACAAAGTCTTTTATATGTAGTATTTTAATTAATTAATTAGTAATTTACAACATGATTTCTTCTTGGGTCAGTGAGTTGTTTAGGAATGCCTTTTTACCCCCAAATGTATGGGGAAAAGCAGAGGGATTTTTTTTCTTTGCTAATAATTTCTCACCGAATTATATTGTAGTCAAATAACAATCTGTATGACATCATATCATAGTATTTGCTGAGACTTCATTTGTGGGCTAGTCCATGATCAAGTTTTATAAATGTCTCACATATACTCAAAAAGAATGTAATTTTTCTAATTATTGACAAGAAGTTTCCAAGCTTCTCCATTGTAGTAATCTTGACAGTGTGCTGTTTAATTCTTCTATATCCGTTTCAATTGTTTTTATCAATTACCAAGAGAGGTACCTTAAAATCTCTATCACTTCCAATTTGTCATTTTCTCACTACAATTGCTTCATTATTTGCTTTCACATTTTGAAGCTAAGTTTCTAGGAGCATACAAGTTTAGAATTGTTTTTCTACTTAATTGTTCTTTTTACATTGTTCATTATGTGGAGACCATCTTTATTATCCATAATGTCTTTTGTCTTCAAGACTATTTTATCTGACTTTAATAAACTACACCAGTTTTCCTTTTGGTTAGTATTTACCTGTTATTCCTTTTTCCATCCTTTTCCTTTCACCTTTTTGTTCTGTGTTTTTGATGCATCTCTTGTAAACAGCATATACCTAGATTTTATTTCTGGTCCAGCTATGTTTATTTCCTTCAAGCTCTATTATGCAATTAAAGGAAAATTTATATCTTACCTAAAAATTTTAGGTATTAATTTCCAGGAGATTTTCAGGTTTCTTATTGCCAGAAATGAAGGGTCTAGGACCCTACTATTTAAGAAGATGTCTAAGGATGCTTTTTTGCAACGTCTCCCTTAGGGTGTTAAAAATTGGCCCTCTCTCTTACTCAGTCTGTGCTGTTCCATCCCATCAAACAAATCCTAAATCTCATCTTGTCTCTCCCAGACATCCCCAAAGAACTTCACATCCACAGCTAAAGTCTTCAGTATGTCCTCTTGTTTCTGCTAGTAGATTGTACAAGAAGGGAAATAGTGATAAAGTAGATACTGTAGGTTGTCACTTCCTTGAAAACAGACCTCACTTGTAAGGCTAAGGTCTCCAAAAGAAAGGGAATTGCTTAGACCCTTGGAAAACATAGTTGCCATCGGCCTCCTCTGTGAAACCATTGCCACGAGGCATTGGAGAATTTCTCTAACTGTTGTCAAGAACAAAGCCAATTACATTAAGAGTCTTTCTCCTTTTTTTTTGAGGTAAAAAAAAATGTCTTTAGCTAATATTTGTTCAGCACTTACTATGACAAGGTGCTGTGTTGTGTTTTGTTTGTTTGTTTTGAGGAAGATTAGCCCTGAGCTAACTGCTGCCAATCCTCCTCTTTTTTGCTGAGGAAGACGGGCCCTGAGCTAACATCCATGCCCATCTTCCTCTGCTTTATATGTGGGAAGCCTACCACAGCACGGTGTGCCAAGCAGTGCCATGTCCGCACCCGGGATCTGAACCGGCAAACCCCAGCCGCCGAGAGGCGGAACGTGTGAACTTAACCACTGCGCCACCGGCTGGCCCCTGTGTTGTGTTTTTTATGCACTGTGTCACTTTATCCTGACAACAACTCTCTGAAGTAGGTATAACTATTCTCCTTCTAAAAGAGAACCCCAAAATCTTGGGGTTCTGTCAGAGCAGTGATCAGGCCCAGTGAGAAAGCGAGTCAATGGACTCTATAAGATCCCCAAACAGAGAATTCTCCTCTTCTCATCAGGACCCGCCTTGGTTTCCTGCACTATTGTGCAGCCCTTTCATCTTTGATTTCTAGCCATTGAATAACTACGTGGCCTTGGGCAAGGTGCTTCCGGCCTCTGGGCCTCAATTTCCTCATCCTCCAGCTCTAAGATTCTCTCCCATCTCTGAATACGCTTCTCACAATGGAGTCAAGACTGCCTGTCAGCTGGGGGAGGCAATGTTCCCCACCTGCTGGACCTCTGTTTCTGTGGAAGCTTCTAGAACCCTCAGGATTCAAAAACTTTCCCCCAGAATTCAGGAAGAGTTCGTAGCTGCATTTCTCCCTGTTTCACAATGTGCTGTTTTTACGATGCTCATTCAGTCAGATTGTGGGTCAACTATGGGATAGCTCATGAAATAGTCCTTCCCCAGCCTCCGCTTCTGCTCAGACTGGGGCTAACCATGGACACGCAGCGTGTGGCATTGCATTTCACCTTCCCACCTCCCTTGCCCCCTCTTCTTCTGGGGCAGGAAGGAGATGACAGGAGCAGGGGTCATCCCTGGCCCAACCCTTTAGAGAGAAGGCAGAAAGACAGAGAAGTACAAAACTTCTCTCAGGGTTTTCTCTCAGTAAACAATAGCCCTGTGATGTCAGCATTATCATCATCCCCATATTGAGTCCTCAAAGTCACCAAGTAGGTGGATGATGGACCTAGTATGTGATCTCACGTCTGTCTCAGCTCCAAGACCCATGCTTATTCTCCTACAGAGTCCACCCTCTACGGTAGAAGAGGACAAAGACCCATGCAAAACCAGCACAATTTCAGAAGTGCCAGGAGACCATTTTCTGTCTCCCCCAAACAGCCATCCCTCACCACCCTAGGGGTTCCCAAAATGCTATTAATTGATGTTGCAGCCTTTCAAAACTTCCGTTGAGAATAAACATAATGAGGTGCCGGTTACTGAGGTGAGATCTTGTCCTGCAAACATCAGGAAGGAGCCTCATGAGTGGGGAACAGGGAACAGAACAAAGAAAGGCTGGAGCTCTGGGTAAATGGAAAGAATCCCTACACCCTCCACTTACCAGAAAGAGAGAGGGAGGCTCAGAGGGAGAAGTGAGGCGGCCAGGTCATTGTTTGTGGCAAACCAGGAACTAGAACCCAGGCTACTCCCAGACCAGTAGCCCACACCACACGGCATTTTGCCAGCATGCTGGCTCCTTTATTATATGGTAACTCTTGGTAATATTGTAGTTGTTACATAAGACTAGTAAGAAATTTAGAATGAAATGCCATCTTTTCCTGTCTTAGGGCAGCTCAATAATTTAAAAATATAAATTAAACTGAGAAATAAATCCCATAAGAACGAAATTCCCCTCATTTCTCTTTTACTCCCTCCTGCCTTTTCTATCACTTGCTTCAGTCCACTGTTTCCTTTCATGTTGTTTTGATAGCTGCTCATGGTATCTGATCATGCACCAAAAACAGGGAACACCTCAGCCACGCAGGGGTCCTCCTTCAAGCAGGAGCTCGTCCAGAACCAAATGGAAGTATGTTCACCTTGATTTACAGTCCTCCATCAGCAGAATTTCCCCGGGCACTCTGCCCCCAAAGGAGCCCCTGAGTCCTTCTCTATTTTCCAGCTCCCTCCACCACCCCACCCCAGGTGACAAAACACTGTGACTGTTAAGACGCTGTTTAAATGCGGAATGTTATTATCACTATATATCATCCAGATCGGCTTTCTAGGTTGTACTAAGATGTCAGAATGATGCAAGCGAACATTTTTATTATTTAGGATACAGTATACTAAGTTTATGTTGATTACTCTAAGTATCATCTTTGAAAGATAACTAGCATTAAAGTGTTGATAATGTTCCACTTTTGCAATCATATTTGCATAGCGTACAACAGAGTTTAGCAGGAAAAATTATCTTAAGTGGTGTTTCTCATCTGCTCTGTCAGTCTCACACGGCTTGCTTCAACTTGATACATGACGCAGGACAAATGCTTACAATTTTTTTTATATCAGCTTTACGTTATATAATGTTATTCTTGTTCCTTCTGGTAAGCCTGCAGCATGGAGTTGTAACGGAAAAAGCAGAGTCTTTGGGGCCAGTCATAACTGGATTCCAATTCCAGCTTATGCACTTGAGAAAGTCATTTAACTGCTTGGGGAAGCCGTCACCTCTTCTGTAAAATGGAGTTAGCGAGGCTGTGAGATTGTAAATAATATAGGAAAAACATCTAAACTGCACTGTGCCTGGCACGTAGCTGGCTGGCATGCAGGGGCCCCTTTGTTTTGCATACAGTGTTCTTAAATGCTGTTTACAGCATTTTGAAATTAAAGATTAAAAGTAAGCTGACATTCCCCGCACCGTAGTTCTCGCTGACGATTCTTTGGCCTCCCAGTAGAGTTATATATGCAGATAATCTGTTTGATGCTGCTCAACACAGAAGGGACACTGATATTATTGTATGAACAATAGTTGAATGTCTCCTGAGTGTCGGCTACTGGGAAATAAATATTCTAGATTTCATCTATTCATTCATTCATTACAAACAAACTATCCTCCAAATGACCCCCTCGCTCTTCCTTTTTCCTTTTCTTTTTTTTTTTTTTACACTCCCTCAGGCCTGCTACAGTCTTTCGCCCAATTGGATGCTATTTTTCATTTTCATCTTGTCACCACCTAATGTCCAAATTTATTTAAATCATCCTCAGACACAATCCTACAAGATATGAATCACATTTGGGCTTTTTTTTCCCTCTGACTTGTCAGCTGTCTCGTTTAAGATTGACAAGATTTCCATTTTAGTAATTTCTACTAATTCTGCTTCAAATCCGTAAGTTAATGAACACACCAATCGGCACCTCATTATTAGTCAGGACCATTTTTTTCTGGTGTAATGCACTGATTTCATAATTTTTAGTGCATGTTATCTGCCTCTAAATGAAACTCAAAGAAAACCTTGTCCAGTTTGCATTAAAACAGTGTCTGGCATATGAACACGAGCATCATATCCTCTCTGTGGTCTCTTCCTTTATGTATATGAACACTTCGTTCACATGCTCCCAACAGACTCTTAAACATAAACAAGGCTTTTCCCTGTATAAAGGTATGTTGAATTGCATATCTCCGCATAAAGATGAAAGGAAAAACGGATAGCTTGCCTGCACCAAAAAACAGTACAAGTTCTCCAATGCAAACACAATTTGACACATGCTAAAAATTGCCTGAAGCACTGGCGAGTTATAGATCTTCTCCCTGGGGCAGATAATTCATTAGGAAATAGCCTCATGCCCTATGTAGCAATAGAACAAAAATATTTACTTGTGGTAATATCAGATGATAAGGGTAACAGGGTTTCTTTCTCAACAAGGTGGGGGGGGGGGGGAGAACCCTGCAGTGGATGCCCATCATAAGCATTGCAAACAAATCATTAGTCTTCATCCTGCAATCTAGGTCATGATGGAGCTAAAGGGGAGGGCTTTTAAATCTGCTACAAGGCTCAGGTTGGATCTGCTTATGTGGAGGCACCAGAGGCAGACTGCTACATTGTGGTGAGGCATTCTCAGGGGGATGGAAAAATGCTTTCACCTCATATAGAGACCTTTTCCTGACCCAGAGAGTAATCAAGAATAAAGAGAGTTATACCTTCAGATGAAAGCCATTTAAACACACACACACTACTTTTCCCTAAGCTCTCTGTGCTCAACTTTTCAGGTCCTGCACAGCATCTGCCAGGTAGATTTTAAAAGAGAGACAATGTCCTCCCGACTCAGGAACGTGTAGATTTTTTTCTGAACAATAGAATCATACACTATTTGCGTTGAAAGGAAGTTTACAAATCATCTACTCCAAGCACCTCATGTTGAAGAAGAGGATGCAAAACAAGGAGAGTGACTTACTTGCCTAAGGTCATACAAGTCACCTGCATCATGCCACAGTTTAATTTTCTTTTTTTTCCCAAAGATTCTTTTTTTGTACAATATGAATAATTTATTAACTAATGGAGAAACAAAACAAATTGACTTGGTAACTGCCACCTGATATACTAGATATGTGTCAGAGACTCTTGCCATGTGCCTCCTTCTCCAGAACAGTTATGAAAGGATGCTGTTTGCTAGCCCTCTGTCTTGAGGGTCCTTCCTCAAAACCCCTGGCTGTAGCTTTAATGTGATTATTTTCCAGGCCTGTTGAGGCACTTAATTCACGTGGCCAAAGGCTCTGAAACTTTTGTGTGGCTCTTGCCCTACCCCTCCGGGGCCACAAGGGGCTGGCACAGGAGGCGTGTTTTCCTAAATATGTTCTGAAATACCGCTAAAACTAGAGAAATTTAAATAGAAAAACTTGAATTTCACAAAATCAAATCTAAGCTACACATTAAATGTACTGGCTAGGGTTTAGTTGGCTATTTCTTTTACTTACCAAAATCCTAAAAAAAACTCGAAGTTTAATTGTACCAGAAAAATACACAGGCAAGAGGTGAAGAGAGCTGGTTTTGTTCTTAACTTTAGCACTACATTTGCTACAAACCAGCCACATGGCATCCAGAAGCAAGTTTCCCTTCTCTCTGGGCCTTGCTTTCCTCTTCTACGCAAACAGGAAGGAAACGAAAGGATCCTGGGATTCCATCATTAGTTATGCCATTCAAATAATATCTACACAATTGTTTTGTTTATTTTTTTGAAAGCCACAGTAACTGCAGAATTATTTGTAGCTATTTCCAAGGATGTGAACTGACACTAAAGGAACACTTCCGTGTCTGCTCAATCTATGTAAAGCTTTCAAATCAGGTCGTTTCACTATTGAGATAATTCTCCAAGACAATGTCGACTGACTTTGGACTAAGCTTATGAATCTAACCTTTTAACCAGTATTTTTCCCCCATTTAACTTTCCAGATTGATTTAAGGGGTTTTTTGCCTCCTCCTTATTTTAAAATATTTGTTAAGGGCCGAAGAGAACTAGGAGTAGACAGTAGGCAGTATTCACAGGCACACGTAGATTCGTGAGAACAAGCCTCATTCTTATCTAGCCTGAACACTTCAGGAGGAGCAAAGTTTTGTATTCAGCTTCTCCAGCCACCAAAACTTGAAGGTTATAGAATATTCTATTTCAGGACACCTTTAAAAACGAGGAGCCAGGGTAAAAGTACTGCAGAGTGTTATTTTGATTTCTGCCACAGAATGAATCACTCCTGAATGCAAACACCAGCAAAGAATGCGTTAGAGGATCCGCCATCATATTAAAAATTAAATCCGGCTGCATTTCATAATGGGCTTTCCTTTTTAAAGCACGGTTTCATCTTCTCACCATGGAAATTTCGCTCTGATGGCTGTTCTTTATGGTTAACACTGAGGCATCGGCTGAGGTCAGAACCCTGCTTCTCTGAACAGGGAACCACAAATGTCACCGACACATGGTACGCTTGGCAAATAATATATTTCTTTCCAATCTCCTGTGTCTTCAGTTTGCCTAACATCACGCTTGTGGTAAGCTGAGGAGAGTTTATTTCTCGGGTCTTCTCTCCTTCCTTTGGTGGGACCAGCGGGAGGCATGCAATTTACAATGAATTCAAAAGTGCACCTCTTTTGATTTTTGTTGCTGTCTTTATTTTAACCTCCAAGAAGAGAGAGATTTAACTCAGTCTTCACCCCAGGCTAAGCTAATACTTAGGTCATGTCTGAGCTCTCTGGGGAACCCCCGCTTTATACCATCCGAGGGGCAATGGTGTCTTTTCACGTGGAGCAGCACAGCTGTCCAGCCATATGGGCCCCAAACAGCCCAGTCAATCGGATTTGGGGAGGTTTTACAATGTAATTTCTTAACGTGTTAGTATATGGGGCGAGTTTGATCAGGAGTATAGACAGCTCTTAAGCCCAAGGGTTTAGGTTTTAAGAAGCCATCACAAATGCCCCAGCATCTGATCAGACTGGTTAAAAACAGATATGAAATCTGTGACTGGGGGAGGGGAAAGGACTCCTGAACCCCTCGTTGGAGAAAGCCCCAAGGGTAAGCTCTAACTATTAATTCAGCATCAGCTGGTTTTCCCCCCTTTTCTTTTTTAACCCGGGGCTCATCATTTGAGGCGTTCCCACTCAGGCCTGCAGAGCCTGTTACAAAACCATCTCTCTGCTCCCCTCCCCCCATGCCGCAAGATGAGAGAGCAAATATCCTGCAATGCAGCAACAGCGCAGGAGGCCCGCATTGAAACCGTCCTCAAGCTAAACAAAACCAGGCCTTTAAGGAAAAGCACGGAAAGGACAGCAGCGGTATGTCTTGCTGCCCTTCAGTCAAGACAACCTGGAACTCAAGTCGCAGCCCCAACCCTCCACGTAAAGGCGTTCAGAAACCGTCTGCTCAAGGAATTCTTAGTGAACGGAAAATAAATAGTCCTGAATCTAAAACCCTCATCAAAATGGTGGAAGCCTTGAGCCTAGCTATCGCCAATATAGTTTTTTCCACCAGAAAAGTATTTTAGTTTGAAGGGAACATTATCAGGATGGTAAGTTTCCTCCTGAAAGATATCCCAGATGATGGCTTTTTTCAACTAACTACGGTCTTCAGACATTAAAAATCTACTGCAGGATGGTTTATATTCTTTTCTTCTCCTCTGTCGCTCTCTCTCTCCCTGCCTCTCAATTTAAATCGCTTCTTAGAATTTACAAAAACTGCTTATTTTTAAGCTTCTCGTGGTACATTGTTGGAGGCAAAAAGCCAGTGCTATGAGGTTTTGAGATTGCTATTCTTCTCTTTTGGGGGCAAACACGCAATAATTGACAAGAACCTAAATGGCCTTGAAGCGAACAGGGTAGCGCCAGGTCACCATTCGCTGGGCCCATTCCCGCTCGGTGGGCGCGCATCTGCCGCGACCCCCGCAGGACCACTCTCGGCCGCCGCGCGCGGGCCATCTGATTTGAGGAGCTGCTTTTAGCTGTCAGGGACTTGTTATTCCTATCCATCTCTCGTTGTTCTGAATCCAGCGCTGCCCAAGAAACACTTAGGTTTTTTCTTAAGTCATCAAAGAAGACAAGCCTGAGTAGGGGAAGCAGATGGGCCCTGCGTGTGCGGGGTTGGGTTGACTCTCGCGGCTGCTGAACCGACTCTTCGGAAAGACCGAAGATTTCTCATTGCTAGTGGGGTTTGTTGGGGGTCGGGGAGGGAGGGCGTCTTTGGGTTTTGTTCTTATGGGCAGATTCATTCTGAGTCCTTCCTTAAGGCCAAGCTAACCCCATGCTCCCGGAAAAACACACATCACCGCCACAACCACCACAACAAAAGGCGCCTCCCCGAAGTGAGTCTAAACGTACGCGGGACGGGTGGCTGCCGGACGTGGAGGCGCACTTTCGTGCCTCTCTAATCTCGGGTGTCCATCTGGCCCCGGCGGGCGCGGGCGGCGGGAGGGCGCCGGGGGCTGGGAGGGGGGAGCCGGGAGGGGAGCGCGCACGTATCCAGAGGCCCGGGCACGCGCGCCCGCTCTCCTTCACGTTCACCTTGACTGCAGGGGGGCGGGGGATGGGACTACCGTCACCCCCGCCACCAACCCTTCTCCCCACCCCCCGCCGCTGTCCTGCCCAGACGCCAGCTTGGGGCTGTGGGGGAGAGGAGGAGGTGCAAAGGCGCCCGGGTCGCCGCAGCGACCGGACAGCCGCACGCTCTCCGCAGTGATGTCAACCGCATCCTCCGCAGCCCCTCAACCACCCCCACCCCGGGCCTTGTCCGCGCCGCGGCCCACAGAAACCCTAGTCCGGCGCCTCGGGCCTGGGGACGAGAAGATGAGGGCGTGCCGATGCGCCGAGCCCCCCGCTCCATCTGCAGAAGCGGCAGAGAGAGGGAGTGGACGAAGCGCGGTGCCGCGGCCGCTGGGGCCGAGGAAGGCGAAGGGGGCGGTGGACTCAGGTGTAGGTTCCATGCCTCGGGTCGCTGAGGGGAGTCTGCCCTGGACTGTATAGCCGAGGTCACGTTAAGGGAGCTGAGGGCACGGCCCACTGCAGATGCCGCGCGTGTGGGCACGGCAAAAGCGGCCCCTTCTCCCAGGATAGAAACGGATCAACGGAAGCGCGTGTGAGTGTGGGGGTGCGAATCGCCACCTCCAGCCTTGGCTTTCCCGCTCTTCCGAGCGCTCCCACTTCTCACTTTCCCCAAATCCGCATTTTCCTTGGCACAGCTCTCCCCGAGCTAGAAGGAGAGGGAGGTACCCGGGGGCAGTGAGAATGACGTGTGCTGGTGCAGAGAGGGCGTGGGGGGCTGCGGGCCAGGCGCTGTGGACCGGCTCCTAATCCTCTTGTTTTCGGTACTGTCAGCAGATGTGGCTTCTTTTAGCTGAATAATCCGTTAAAAGAATAATAATTTTTTAAAAGGAGATCGACCTCACCCAAAGAGGACGGCGAACAGGATTAGGGCTTGGTAAGGATAAATTAAAAGGCTCCAAATTCTCTCTGTCCCTCTCTGCCTTCCTCTCTACCCTCCCCCCTCCCTTCTCCTCCCTCCCCTCCCCCACTTCTTCCCCATCCCCTGCAATCCGCACTCGACGCGAGTTCACGCGGAGGGCTGGATTTCCAGGCTGAACCGCAACTTGCGCGGCGCGTTATTATTATTCATCTGAGGGTGCTGCCGCCACAACCTTTGCCTCCTGCGCTCCTCTCCTTCCCCCCGGCCGCCGCCGCCAGCAGTGCAGTCCCTCCTGCACGCATGCTCTGGTTCACCAAAGGGAGATTCTGAATTTTTTATCACGCTCATAATCATCATCATGATGCTCCTTATCATGGTTACCATTTCCTCCTGCCAGGTGGAGCGACCACCAGCGCCTTCTCGCCGCCCGCCCCTTCCTCAGCGAAGGAAGCAATTCGGGCCCAGGCGGCCGCTCCCTGGATGCGGACTTCCTTTGCCTCTCCGCAGCCCTCCCTCATTCATCCGCGTGTATATTATCTTGATCCCTTTTATTCCAGTAGATCTACTGCCTTTCGTTGGGCTGGCTGAAACGCTGCGGACTGAGACCAGTCTCTTCAAAAGGAAGAACATAAAGAGGAAGACCTTGAGTGGACCCCCGGACAAAGCACTTTGGGCTCGGCGAGAAGGGACGCGCGGGAGCGCTGGCTCGGAAACAGTGATCTCCGGTGCCCAAGGGCGCCCGCCCGGCGCACGGACCTCTGAGGGCATTCGGGCTGAATTTGATTTATCCTTTTGGTGTGCTTGAACAGTGTCATTGTTGGGGAGGGCCTGGGTTTGTTGGAGGTTTTTTGGGAAAGGGAGCTGAACTGTGGGAGATCGGGTAGACTTAACTTGGCTTTCCTGCTCCCCGACTCACCTTCTGGAGATCCGGGTGTTGGAGCGGAGACGGGGCAGCAGAAGGCTTAGAAAAGAGTAGAAGCCGGAGACGTTGCCAGGAGGGCTCAGGGAATAGTGGGGCGAGGGAGAGGTGAGTGGGGACGCACCAGCTGGAGGAAGACTGCGAAAAGAAGGAGTTTTTTTTAAATCCTCCCTTCTGGTTCACAGGATGAGTTTTGCTGGGGATGGAAATGCGGGTGTCTATCGATAGGAGCTCTGAGAAACTGATAAAAATTGATATGTCCGTGTACACACATAAGGAGGCGTCTGGATTTGTGTGTAAACAGAGTGGAGAGGTGGAGGAGGGCATGGCGGGAGGGGGCTTAAATAATGTCTTGTTATCCCTTTGGCTTTGGGGACTCTCATCCTCTCGCTCTCTCCCTTTTTTTGACCCAGGGATCCAGCCGCATTAGACACGAGTGACCTTTTAAATCTACGCCCACTCTTTACCTGGTAAAGCCCGTTGACAGTTTGGGGTGGGGTAGGGTGGGGTGGGGAGAGTGGTAGGGGTGTTTCGAAGACATATATTCTCTCTCTCTCCCTCTCTCCCCTTCACCCCCCTCCCCTCCCCTCTGTCTCCTCCTCCCTCGCTCTCCCCCCTTCACTCTTTCTCTTCCTCCCTCCCACCTCCCTCGCTCCCTCCCTCCCTGCTGCATTTTGCATGAGCTATCTAGGTCATTAGCATTTTAGCGTATGCAAGACTTGACAAAGCTGATGAGGGGCCAGATGGGCCTCGCTCTTATGAGTTTTTTTTCTTTTTTTTTTTTTTTTTTTTCCTTTTCCTTTTTCCCCTCCACCACTTGGGACCTGAGCGAGAGGACTGCAGCAGGCGAGTTCCGGAAGGCTGACTGCCCAGATCCCGGCCCCGGCCCGCGGCAGCGGCCCCCGCGGCACGCCCGGCCGGGCTGCGCCTGGACTCCGTGAGCAAGGTAAAGGCGGCGGCGGCTCGCCCTGCCCTGGCAGCCGCTGCCGAGCCCCTGCTGCCCTCCTCGTTGCTTGCCCTCGTCTTCCTCCTCCTGGCCCCCCTCAGTTTCCTGGGCAAAGCGGAGGGCGAAATGGGTGGGTAGGGTTTGCTGCGTCGGGGCGAGGTGGGGTTGGTGTTGTTTTCTTCATTGTCTGGAGCTGCAGGGGAGGCGAGGCGCGGGGAAGGGGCGAGGGGAGTCGGGGTAATTAACACGGGGGAGGCATCTCTTCATCTCCCTCTTCCACCCACACCCTCCAACCCTCCACCCCCTCCGCTTTGCAGGAAAAAGCCTGGATCCGAAAGGATGGGGGAGAACAAAGAGCCTTTGGAAGACGTCGCTGTTATCTCATTGTCTGTGTGATTGGGGAGCTGCGGTAGGGAGGATGCTGTGGTCCTTTTCTCCCTGCACTCCCCTCCCCCATCCCTCTCCCCGCTGTCAGGACGCACGCACACGCGCCGCTTTTTACTTATTTTTCCTTGTTTTCTCATTCCATCTTCTTCTTATCTTCTACCTTTCCTTCCTTCCTCCTTTCCTTCCTCAGGAGAAAGGCCTCTCTCTCCGTGTTCACAGCGGACCTTGATTTAAATGTCCATACAATTAAGGCACGCGGTGAATGCCAAGAATGGGGCTGGCTGAGCACCGTCGGTCCGCGAGGGCCCGCCAAGGAACGAGCCACAGAGCCGAGGCGCCCTCCGCAGAGCTCAGCTCTGCGGCTTCGGGCGGGAGGGGTCACCGGCTGCCTCCGGCTGGGCTGCCCCGAACCGGAGCCCTTGGGGTGGGAAGGTGTGTGGCTTGTGCCAGACAGGGGCTTAGAGATGCAAACAGACTCTGAGAGAGAAACAGAGGCTGATTCTACGACAGAAACGCAGATCTGTGCGAGCACAGATGCGGTGGGAGGGGGCTTGCCTGTGAGCGCATTGCGGAAGGCTTGTGTGCCGAGTTTTCTCTGGGCTCTGGGTGCATTGTGTGCGGGTCGACACCTTCCTCCGTGGCTGTGTTTTTGTTCCGGGCTTAGCTTTTGGTTTGCCCTTTAAAAAAATAATCTGGCATCCAGAAGACTGGCAGACTGTGCCAGAGTTGAACTGCGGATATATTGTGTTTGCTTGAGGTTTGGGGGGAGGGGTATAGCCAGTGGAAAGGGAGGAGGGAGGTGTTTGCCACGCTTTGCTATAGAGCTTTGGGCACCTGACAAGCTTAAGGAAGTCACTGGGATATCTAGGGAAGAAGAAACAAACTCAGAATGGTCCACCAGCTCCATCAGGGCTGAAAGCCTGGCCAGGGCCCTCAGGAGCCTCTGGCTTCCTCTTGCGCTATAACTGCAGTTTCAGGCAGAGATCCAGGACATATAGGGGAAAGGAGAGGCGCAATAATCTACATGTACCCGAGGGGGGGGGGGGGGTATGCATTCCTTTAAAATCTGAACAGAAGGAAAAATAGACCGTGTACAAGTGGGGGTCTGAGGAGAGACTGTTTTGAAAGAGAATGTCAGGGAATGGAAAGAGTTAACTCTCTCATCCTGAAGGATCTGCTTCCCAAATTGGGCCTTCCTCCCCAGCCCTAGACCTAGAGCAGCTGCTGGTCCTAGAGAGCCCCCTCGCTCTGCACAGTGACAGCCCCATCCCGTCTCCAGCTCTGTATTAACCCCCAAGCTGCAGTGGGCGGTGGCAAGACTTAAACTCATTAATTTACAGGTGGAGGAAATGGAGGAGAGGCAGGTCTCTGCAGAGAAAGGAGGCCAAGAGCTGGAGCTTCCTACCCAGAAAGCCTGCAGCATCCCTTTTCCCACCCTTGGCAGAGGCCTATCTTTGCAAGGCCAAGGCCATAAGGGATGCTCAGGATTTGAGTTTGATTCCTGACACACTAACCAAGGCCTAAGAGAGTCTCAGTTGAGGCTGACTGAGGAGCTCTTTCCTCTCCAAAGCCTCAGTCTGGCCCACTAAATAAATTAGTATGCAAGGATACATGGATCCTAGCCTTTATGCCTCCCAGATATTTATTGAGTACCTACTGTGTACCAATCATTCTATAATTATTGTCTCTTGGGTTCTTCCTTAGCCCTCCTACAGGAGTGTCTGGAGTCAAGCCAGGTTAAGTGTGCCATACCCCATCTAGACACTCCCAGAACCTTCTCTGGGTCTGCAGAAATGTGCCACAACCTGCTCACCCCTGCAGAGAGAAAGGCTGCAGTTCACATCCTGCAAACTGCAGGTGTGGTGTGCTCCCAGAAGGCAAGCCCTGCTATAGGCCAGAAGAGACAGCAGCTTCACTGGCCCCTGTACCTCAGCCGGGGTCATCCTAAGAGGCACCTGCAGCCACTGCCTTCAAAATAGACCTCTCTCCCAAGGATGCTTTCTTGCCTTTCCCCCTCCCTCCTCGCTGGGAAGGCTGCTCTGACAGTTCTTTAGGGCCTGGTTTCAGCCTCTGAGGACCAACCCTTTGCCCCACAGTTGTCCACATCAGTGAGCCTCATCTCCGTAATTGCTTCCCTGTAATTTCATCAGACATGGCTGTACCTTTTGCTGATGTGCCTGCCCACCAATACAATCTCCAAGGAATGCCCCTTTTAGGTAGAAAGCTAACACGCGTCTCCCTGGGAGCTTAAACCGCAGGCACCATGGACAAGGCCTGCCAGGTTCCTGCTGCCGAGAATCTATGCTGGGAGGGGCGTATTTTTATTTTATTACTCATGCAAACACTTGTTCCAGAAAGCTTTACTGTGTGGGGGAGTGCCCTGGGTTTGCTGGGTCTGTGTGTATCGGGGTGGGGATTTTTCTGTGTTCACCAGGTCTCATTATGAAATGTGTTTTTATGTGGGGTATTAATGGCCAAAAATGGCAGAGAAGAATGCACCACTCTGCCCCCTGTGTAATTTCAAGGCCCCTTTTGTGTTCACCAAATAGAGGTATCAGAGTGAAGGTCAGTCCTAGCTTCTTCGCTTCCCCTATATTCGGGCCTGTTTATGTCCAGCAATATTTATGTAAGAAACCTGAAGATTTCTGCTCTTTCAAGGCATTTCTTTAACTCTCAACATCATCTTCTCCCCTACCTGTCTATTTGAGCCCCTCTAATTACATCCTGTGGCTTAAACGAAGGGGAAAATATATGATTTTAAAAGTGCAGGACACGTTTGAGGCAGTTTGCTGACTGACTATGCTCAGGCCCCCTTCGGTTCACACAGGCCACCATCATTATGGTCCTCATGCTGATGGGAGCTCATATGTTTTCAAAAGGTTACTCTACCAGAAACTTTAAGATGGATTTAGAAATGTATCTAAAGAAAGACTAGTAATATTCTTTTTTCCCCTGCCAGAGACGGCCCAGGCCCAGATCTCTGTTTAAGCGGAAAGAAATTGATCCTTTAACAAAGACAAAGGTAAATTCTCTATCACTTCTATCACCAAAGGGGTGGGGAGGAGAGACAGTTTTTGTGGACACAGGAGGAGCCTTAGCCAGAGAAATAAATATTTGGGGGGAGGGTAGTTTCTCAGCGGGCATATGCCCATATACACACAGATATACAGACATTTGCTCGCATAACCACATCCATTGCTAATATTTATAGGAAAGCATTTAACCACATACACACAAAAATCCATCCATCTATACTGTCTGCACAGGGAAATAATTTTCCCTTTCCCTCTACTGAACTTACATAATACCCCCACCCCTTGTTCCAACCTTAGAATGGAGTCCTCTGGGGGCAGCTGCACAGCATTCTCCCTAGGACAGATGGAGCCTCCCCTCCACATCTACTCTGTGGGTGGTTTTAAAGCCCCATGAGTCAACACGGGCTGAGGTTTGTGCTGGTGCTGTGTGTGTTTGAGGCTTGCCTGGCTGATTCACGGTGATGCGTATGTCAATAATAACAATTATGAGAATTATGATACCTAATAAAGATTTTTTTTTCTTCCAAGTCCCACCTACAATTCTTTCATTTGGGTGTTTTTGCCAAGTCTTACTCAATTGGACTTCAGTTTTTAAAAAAACATATTTAATACTTAAGTGAATCTCCAGCAGAGACACAGGACAAGAGAAAGGACTTCAAATGGGATTCATTGCAGTCAATGTACTCTGCTCTGTGCCACCCTCTGCGGGTCTGTGGTGGCCTGGAGAGATCGGCACCAAATTTAGATGGCCTGGAAAAAAAGCAGGCCTTACTGAGAGCAAAGAATGTTCCAGGTCAGAAATGAAGGGTAGCAACTCTCAATAGGTTCACCTTTTCGTTTTCTTGTCTTCTCCCTTTTGTCTTAAAATGGAAATGTTACCCAAAAAATGAGGACCTGAGTCATGGCTGCATACGCCCCAAAAGTGAATCTCCAGGATCGCTAGGGGCTCTCCCTCTCAAAATTAAAGTGAGGGGAGGATCATTTTAAATTAAAATCCAATCTACTTATTTCCTAAACATATACGTATACTGAAACCCAGGACCTAGGAGGCAATATTTTCGCTGAAGTTCAATTTGCTACTTGCGGTAACGTTTTTAAGGCGGTTCTTCGCGGAGAGCCAAGAGTGTGCGGGTCCTGCCGGAGACGGGGTGCCCAGCTCGGCCTCGCCACCCACCGGGCCCTCCCTGTGACCAGCTTTCGCACACGCACGGGGCTCTTTTCTCTTTTTTCTCCGTATGCCCCTGAGACATCTAAATTGAGCTACATGAAAGTGAACAAGTGCTGGTTTCCTTTTTCTTTGCTTTTTCGCTCCCGTTTTCCCGGCTTTGATTTTTTTTCTTACCCGAATCAAGAAAGTTGGGCTCCCAAAAGCCTGGTCATCCTGCATTTCCCAAAGCTTCAGGCTGCCCCGAAGTGTGGGCGGAGTCGCGGGCAGACGCGGAGAGGGCAGGGCCCTCTCGCCTGGGGTCACCAACAGCAGGGACTGTACCCAGAAAGTCACCTTTTTCCCTTGTCCGCGCTCCTCCCTTCCCCCAGTTTGACTCTAGCGCCAGAGGGACACACGACGGTCAACATTAGAGATGACTGCCTAGTCGGGGGCAGGAATGCGGGGCGGTCAGGGGAAGGACATCTTCCCTTCGGAAGCGGGTACATCCTCAGTCGAAGAACGGGACCTGGCCAAACCAAAGGCCCTGGCAGGACGAAGAGTCCTCCCCTGCCATCGCCCCGGAGCGTCCCGAGCCGCAGGCCTCGCCCGGACGCCGCGCCCTCCCCGCTGCGCTCCCCGCCCGCCTTTGCGCAGGGAGGACCAGGCGACCGGTCATCCGTCCCTCGCCGTTCGTCCTCCCCCGGGCCTCCCTGCCATCCACTCCAGGACCTGCGGCCTCCATGACCTAATCCCGCCCCCGGGAAAGCCTCAGAATGTGCGAGAAGGTGGAGCAGGCGGGCGCGGCCCGGGAGCCGGTAGGGCGAGGGAGAGGTTGGGAAAGGACCTTGACCCAAAAGTCACTTCTTAGCCACTCCTTTGGCTTCCCACCATCAAAGCGCTTGGGTGAAAGCACCATAAGGGTGGGTTTTGGCTGGGGGGGGGCGGGGGGGGGGGCGGTGTGGCGAGCAATTTTCGCCTTGGTGCATCCTC